>NC_071102.1:36675000-36782500 GCF_024256425.1 Clarias gariepinus
CCTCCCCTCTTTACGCTGACACCCCCCTTCCCCTCTTTACGCTGACGACACCCCCTCTCCCCTCTTTACGCTGACACCCCCCCTCCCCTCTTTACGCTGACGACACCCCCTCGCCCCTCTTTACGCTGACGACACCCCCTCTCCCCTCTTTACGCTGACGACACCCCCTCTCCCCTCTTTACGCTGACGACACCTCCTCTCCCCTCTTTACGCTGACGACACCTCCTCTCCCCTCTTTACGCTGACACCCCCCCTCCCCTCTTTACGCTGACACCCCCCCTCCCCTCTTTACGCTGACACCACCCCCTCTCCCCTCTTTACGCTGACGACACCCCCTCTCCCCTCTTTACGCTGACGACACCCCCTCTCCCCTCTTTACGCTGACGACACCCCCTCTCCCCTCTTTACGCTGACGACACCTCCTCTCCCCTCTTTACGCTGACACCCCCCCTCCCCTCTTTACGCTGACACCCCCTTTCCCCTCTTCACGCTATCACACAATGTAACTCGGTGCTCAGGCCAGGGCTGTGTAGGCGTTGAGTTTTATCCAGTGAGACGTTGTTATGGACAAAGCTAAAGCATTATGAACACACACACACACTTATACACACAGACACGCACAGTTTGTCACTTTTACATGTGCGTGCATATGATCACACACAGGAATCAAATTTATAATGTCGAGAAAACAAAAAGAATTAAAAAAAAGAGTGGTTTTGTGGTCATTTCATGCGGCAGTCTGTGACTCAGCACTTTTCTCTCCCTCTCTCTCTCACACACACAAGCACTTACACACAGACTTATTGCTGTATTTTTCTTCTTTGGATAAAACTTTTACTTAAACACATATTTGTCTTAGAATCTTAAGAGGATTTTCATGGTCATAATAATTACTAGCACTTGTCCCCCATCCCTCCCGTCCCCTGTCCCCTAACAGGCTCTGTTTAATATTTATTCCCTTATTTGTAGATTTATGCAGTGAAAATGCCTTTAGTGTTGGATGAGAGCATGGAGGCGGGGCTTCTCTTTAGTTCTTGAACTCTCATTGGCTGCTAACTCCTGACCTTTTTTTGGATGCAGCACAGTGGATCAAAAAGTTTACACACCCCTGTTAGAGTAGCATCTCTCTCTGTCTCTCTCTCTCACTCACACAACAGGAACTGATGTTCTTCAGCGTTTCAGCTCTGTGAGGTGTGAACTCTCGCACCCTGTACACTAGCCGTCGCCACACCACACCACATCACACTCCTGAGAGTATGAATCGCATAGCGACATATACCTCTGTATGAAAAGTCTTCACCCACCGTCACAAGGTCCTGTGCTCCAGTCCACAGCCGGGCCCAGAAGGGAGACCTTTCCATGCTGCCTGGGTGCCAGAAGACATCAGTGACGCCAGGTCTGTCACGAAGCTGGCAGGGAGCATAATAACCAACATGAGGACCAGGGAGACACCTAAAGGAGAAACTCGCACTGTTCTGAAACTGAGAAAAGAAAATCCATGTCCTGGATGTAGATAGTACAACACTGTGGACCGTCCCGAACGAGAAGGAACCCACTGCTTCCAAAAGTTCACCACATTCAGCCTTATGCACAATGATGTTCACGCAGATTTACCATAAAAAATAAACTGAGTTAAGGCTAACTGGCAAAAGGACGTACAAGTTAATCAACTAATTATTTAGCGTGTGAGGAACAGAGCTCTTGGTCATGACTTGCGGCGCGAGTGTCTGCTAACGAGCTGATGTTAACATGTTAATCACGCTAATGTGGCATAGAGTCTGTGTTTAAAGTTAAACCTTCCTGAATCTCCGCCTGGGTCTGAGACCTGGAGCGGGTTATGTGGTCTGTGGGTGGAGCCTGTTTAGAGAGCAACGCCTGACTAAGCGCACCGCGATTCCGTGCAGTCTCTCCGGCAAGAGTGGAGCCGAGCCTGGCAGTCTGTCTACTGGTCTAATGTTATTTATTGTACACCTGTGGTTTTGACAGGGGTGTAAAAACTTTTATATCCACTGGAGAGTCTTATTATTATTATTATTATTATTATTATTATTATTGTTATATAAATTCAGTCAGTCTTCATGTCATGACTCTTGTGTGTCTCTCCCTGTCTGTGTGTATGTCTAGAGTGTAGAGGTGATGTCGGGCAGTAAGGCTCTGGGGGGGGCGAGGCGGCGCCGTACCCGTTGCCGGCGCTGTCAGGCCTGTATGCGCTCCGAGTGTGGAGAGTGTCACTTCTGCAAGGACATGAAGAAGTTCGGGGGACCGGGACGCATGAAACAGTCCTGTCTACTGAGACAGTGCACTGCCGTGAGTATATATACACACACACACATGCGCGCACACAATGTCAATATGAGATATTTACATTTATGACATTTGGCAGACGCCCTTATCCAGAACTTACATTTTATCAAATTATACACCTGAGCAGGTACGAGTTAAGGGCCATGCTCAAGGGGCCAACAGGGACAACTTGGGGGTGCTAGGGTTTCTACCTCTGACGTTAGTTACATCACAATTATTTACTTTGGGTGCTCCAATCAGCTTGTTTGTGGCCGATACCGATCACTGATCCTTGATCACAGGTGTGTTTGTGTGTGTGTGTGTGTGTGTGTGTGTGTGTGTGAAGAGAGAGACGCTTGATGCTCTTTAGTCGAGCATAGGCTTTTCTATTGATTTCAGTTTCTTTATAATCAAATATAGAGCCTAAAGAAATCTTTAAAGATTTATTTAGACTCTGTATATTTAAGGTTTTTAGAGGTGTGGTAATGTTCCCAGACTGGACACGGCATGCTGATGTGGCTATTGACTCATGTATGTGTGTGTGTGTGTGTGTGTTTTTTACCTCATCATAATAGCATGAGATCGGCCAGCTGAGAGACGCCCATCTGTAGCGGTTAACTGATTATCAGCCGATTGATCGGAGCATCCTTATTATTTACAGTTTAATTCCTTATAGACTCACACTGTGTGTGTGTGTGTGTGTTTGTGTGTGTGTGTAGCCTGTGCTTCCTCACACGGCGGTGTGTTTTGCGTGTGGAGAAGCTGGAAAGGAGGACACTGTGGAGTCTGAGGAGGAGAAGTTTAGTCTCTCTCTGATGGAGTGTACCATCTGCAACGAGATCATCCACCCCAGCTGCCTTAAGGTCTGTCTGTCTCTCTCTGGTTGTCTGCCTTTGGGTCTGTCTGTCTCTCACTGTCTGTCTGCCTTCCGCTGTCTGTCTCTCTCTTTCTGTCTCTCTCTCGCTGTCTGTCTGCCTTAAGAGCTGTCTGTCTGTCTCTGTCTGTCTGTCTCTCGCTGTCTGTCTGACTTAAGATTTGTCTTTCGCTGTCTGTCTGCCTTGAGTTCTGCCTGTATGTTTGTCTCTCGCTGTCTGTCTGCTTTAAGATCAGTCTGTGTGTCTCTCTTCCTTTGCCCGCATTAAGGTCTGTCTGTCGCGCGCAGTTTGTATGTCTCACACAATCTTGCTGTCTGTCTGTCTCCTACTGTCTCACACCCCTCCTCCCCCGTGTTTCCCTTAGTGTGCCTGTCCCTCTTTTTGTTTGTCTTTCTGTCATAAGGTTAGTATGTTTGTCTCTCTGTTTCTCTGCTTTAAGTTCAGTCTGTCTTTAGTCTGTCTGTCTGTTTGCCTTAAGTTGTATTTTTCTGCCTCAGTGTGTCCTGGTTGATCTGATAGTCGTTTTCTGTTTGTCCTTCCTCCTGTGTTCGTTGTGCTTTCTCACACTCTCTCTCTCTCTCTCTGTGATCCTGTACCCATCTGTCTTAATTCTGCTGTGTGTGTAATAAAAAGTGTTATAACTGTGTTGTAATAAAATTGTAACTCTATTATAAATTATAAATATTCTTCAAAGTAAATGAGGTGTGTGTCTTCAGACTGGATTCTGTCACTTCACTGTATGTCTGTCTAAGATGGTGAACAAGTGAGGAGTGTAGTGTGTGTGTGTGTGTTTGTTGATCAATGCTGTGTGTTTCCTGACAGATGGGTAAAGCAGAAGGCATCATCAACGATGAGATCCCGAACTGCTGGGAGTGTCCCAAATGCCACAAGGAGGGCAAAACCAGTAAGGTGAGGATTTATCCCACGCCTCCACACACTTCAGTAAAAACATCAGTGCTCTGCAGCAACTCCCTCTGTTCTGCTCTGCTCTCCCGCAGGATGGAGATGGTCTGGGGAAGAGGCGGCTGGATAACGGTGAAGTCGGCCGGTGGAAGCTCACAGACGACCCGCCCCCGAGCAAGAAGAAACCTCCGTCTGCTGAGGAGACGCGCCAGGACGGGCAGAAACGCAAGAAGGAGAAGGAGCTGTCTCAGGAAAGCGGGCCCAAGAAGAAGGTCAGAGTTTTTAACCCTCAGTGTGCACTATGTGATAACATGATAAACAGAAAGTGGGCGGTGCCTAACATCATGCATGTTTCTGTGCGTACAGATGAAAGGTGCTCGGGAGAAACACCTGAAAAAGGTACGAATGACACCATCGTCAGATCACGTTGTCTGTTAGCATCGTTAGCTTGTTAGCTGAGAGCCGAACCTAATGCATTGTTTTTCTGCAGCAGAAGCAGAAGCCGAACTCCTCCGACTCGGCCGAGACCAACGGGCCGAACTCCTCCTCCGGGGGTCAAGGGTCAGCAGGGGTAGGCTCGGCAACGCAGCCGCCGTCCTCAACCTCCAACCAGGACCAGCGCTCTCACCACCGGGAGAAGCTGGAGCGGTTTAAGCGCATGTGCCAGCTGCTGGAGCGCACTAGAGACTCCTCCTCCTCTTCTTCCTCTTCCTCCAGCTCAGAGTCAGACTCGGATTCCGACTCTGATTCGGATTCGGCATCTCCTGGCGGCGCTTCCGAGCCGTCATCCCCAGCGGCGACGTACAACTCCAGAGAGAGAGAGCGTGAACGTGAGCGAGAGAAAGAGCGTGAGCGAGAGAGAAATCGCCGCCTGGCTGAACTGGGCTTCAGCGCCAGCGATGACTCGGATGGCGAGAGAACAGGAAATGAACAGGAACAGGAAGTGACGGCGGAGGAGGCTCAGCAACAACAACAACAACAACAGCATCAACAGCAGCGTAGCCGAAAATCTGAAAACACTCCGAGGGGACGCAAATCAGCCGCGGTGACGGAGGTCGAGGATGAGGATGCGGTCGGCGGCGGAGAGAAAAACAGGAAAGCCGGGCTGCTGACTCCGCCTTCTCCATCAGCCCTGTCCACCAGTCAGCATCAGCCTTCCATTGGCCACGCCCACTCAGAGAGCGTGTCAAAGCGCAGCAACGGACAGGAGGTGTCACGGAATGGTCGGACTCGGCTGGAGAAAGAGAACGCCAAGAGTAACAGCGGAGGTGCTAATGCTAATCATCGACACCAGACTAATAAAACTGGGCGAGCGGGAAAAATGCGGAGCGGAACAAAGCAGACACCGTCGCAGACAGCTGGAAGCGGGACGGCCAACGGAGGAAACGGAGGCGTCCTCCTGTCCAATCCGGCGTCTCGCATCGCGGCCCAGCTGACCTTTAACTCCCCACCCAAAGCGGTGCAGATGGAGAGACACCTGGTGCGTCCTCCCCCCGCCTGCCCCGAGCCACACTGCCTCCCGCTGGACAGCGGCGCGTCTCACGTCCTGCCCCGAGACGTCTGGCTCCGAGTGTTCCAGCACCTCAGCCAAAAACAGCTGTGCGTCTGCATGCGGGTGTGCAGGACATGGAGCCGCTGGTGAGACCCTTATTTGCTTCCGTGTCCACTCTTGCACACAAGTATTGGCACCCTACAGGCTTCATACTGACTGTGTTTATTTCTTCCTCCTGTTCTGTGTGTGTCTGTGTGTGTGTTGTTGAAACGAGTGGATCTGTACTTGTGTACACACTCCTCCCCTCTCTCTTCTTCACCATGTTGATAATAAGCTGTTTTCTTCCCCTGCACAGTCAGTCATGTGGTAATCATCCTCTGACCATCACTCAGGTCGGTTTCTGATTAGCTGCTGGAAATTTGTGGCTAAGTGCTTTAGCTAGCTGTTAGATTAGAGTATCTCTCCGCTCAAGGTTTGCTCATCACACTCTTCTGTCTGATCTGCTCTTTCTTTGATTAGTTGAGTTTATACGTGTGTGTGTGTGTGTGTGTGTGCGTGCTGATGCGTCCACGTGGACCAACTTTCTAGATTTCTTATAAGCTTTAATTTTTTTTTTTTTAAATAGCTAACTGTTGCTGTGAAACATTTATTAGATTTCTAGTGTCTTTGCATATTATTACAAGATTGTGACCACTCGTGTGATTTTTTTTTTTTCTTGTGTATGTGTTAAGGTGCTGTGATAAAAGGCTGTGGACTCAGATTGACCTCAGCCGTCAGAGATCCATTACCCCCCCAATGCTGAGTGGTATAATCCGCCGCCAGCCCGTCTCCCTCAATCTAGGCTACACAAATATCTCCAAAAAACAGCTCATGTGGCTCATCAACCGCTTACAAGGTAGTCTCTCTCTCTCTCTATTTCCCAAAAACATACGGGCATGCACACACAGTCAGTAAATAACACTGATTATGTGTATCAGTGCCACCTGAACAGTCAGGTTTTAAAGTTAATTTGTTGGCAACAGGAAAAACGCGTAAGTGTACAGATGTGAGAGACTTTGACACGGAACAGACTGTGAAACCGCAGCCCCGGTGGGGTGCACGGGATCTACCAAAAAGTGCTCTAAGGAAGCACAACCGGTCACCCAGCTGATGCGTGTGGGGAGTGAGGGCTACTCCGTCTGGTCCGATCCAATAGAAAAGCTACTGTATCTCAAACTGATTAAAATAGTCCACACAGTGCAGCATAATTTATGTATGGAGGTACAAAGCTGCAGAGCAGTCAGGGTGCCCAGGCTGACCCTGTGTCCTCCAATAAATGATTTTACATGAGCATCAGACCTGGGCCACAAAGCAGTGGTAGAAGGGGGCATATACATAAACATAGAAAGCTTACTTGTCATAGTGTACGCACTTTTGGGTTATTGGGGTATTCAGAGGTTGATGAACATGAAAGTGAATTTGAACATCTCCCATGGCCTGCACTGTCACCAGATCTAAATATTATTGAGCCACTTTGGGGTGTTTTTGAGGAGTGAGTCCGGAAACGTTTTCCTCCACCAGCATCACATAGTGACCTGACCACTATTCTGCAAAAAGAATGGCGCAAAATCCCTCTGGCCACTGTGCAGGGCTTGTGTCTTTCATTCCCCAGACCAATTGATGCTGTATTGGCCGCAAAAGGAGGCTCTACACCATACTAATGAATTATTGTCGTCTAAAACCAGGCGTTTCAGTTTAATTGTCCAACCCCTGTATATACCTCATGTATAGTTATTGTGGTAGAATAAAAATACAATAATGGCTGCTGTTTTGTAACAAGTAAATGTTTACTGAAAAAAAAAAAAATAATATATATATATATATATATATATATATAGTTTTTTTGCTCATGCACGTATAATGAACCTCTGAAGAATCTGAGACTGAGTGAAAAAGACAGGACAGATGTGTTACAGGTGTGTGTGTCTGTTTCTCAGGTCTGTTGGAGTTGAATGTATCAGGCTGTCCATGGTCATCTGTCTCTGCTCTGTGTCAGACGGTTTGTCCCTGTCTGCGTCTGCTGGATTTGAGTCGAGTCGAAGACCTGAAAGATTCGCACCTGAGGGAACTACTGGCACCGCCCAACTCAGACACACGCACAGGTGGGTTACTGCATTTTTCACACAGTAGCGTGGCCTCTGGCCTCTGTCCTCTGTCCTCTGTCCTTCGTCCTTCACCCACACATTTCAACGAATGGACATCTGCCCCTTTACCAAGTCTTTTCTCGTGTGGCTGTGATCACTTGGGCCCAATTCTTATCTGCTCCCCGCACTTGCGCTGCTGTGCAAAAATGCTATTTTATTTGTTTAGCGCTTCTAACAATTAACATTGTCGCAAAGCAGCTTTACACAATATAAAGAATTATGAAAGTTTGTATGAAATGTAAATAGGTATGATGTCAAAATGATCAGATTGTCCCTGATGAGCAAGCTGAGGGTGACGGTGGAAAGGAAAAACTCCCTGAGATGGCAGTAGGAAGAAACCTTGAGAGGAACCAGACTCAGCAGGGAACCCATTCTCATTTAATTGATAATAGATAGCAGGGATTAATTTGCAGTCATACTGTGTTTTAAGAGCCTAAAAGTTCAGTATACAGGAGATGTGTTTAAGTTAATATGGAGTGCAGTCCGTTATTGGAGGCTCGGGTAGACTGTAGGAAACTCTAGTCCTGAACTATCGAGCGACTGCAGTCACGAGTGCTCCGAGAACAGTTGTCTTGGAGTGGAAAGGTGGGACCGTCCTCAGTCACTACACACATCCCAGACAGACCACATGGGGCATCCATGTGACGAGATCTTCAACCAGAAGCAGGACACCAGGACGAGTCAGACAGGTCCAGTGGGCAGAGGGAGTTTAGACCACTGGCAGCTCAGGAGCAACAGGAATAGTTTGACAGAGGGACAGGGAGAAGGAAAGAGAGAGAGGAGAATAGAAAAGTGGAGAGAGCAGAAGAGAAGGAGAGATAACAGTTATGGTCACAGTTGGAAACAGACTTGAGGCTCTCTGAGATGTAAAGCGACCTATCACTTAATGGTTAACAAACCAGTAAGAGTGGGGAAGACAGCATCTAAACACGCGATGCTGTGGCCGCTCGGGACAAATTTTTGTCTGACATCCATGCTTCTTTGCTGAGACCGATCGGACCGAATTGTCGTCTGCCCCTTGCGCTTTTGCACTGCTGTGACCGTTCAGCTAAATTGTTGGTTGCCCCCTCTCCCAGTGTTACCTCATGTTCCTGTGGCCTCTCTGTCTGAATTGTTGTTTGCCGATTGCACCTACCGCGATGTTGCTGTGACCCCATGGGCTGAATTGTTGACTGCCCCCCACCCTTGTGTTGATGTAACAGTTTGGGCTGAAATGACCTGAGCTTTACGGCAAATTTTGTGTGACTTTGATTTTCTATTTGTTTATTGTTTTTTTTTTTTTTGCGTGTTTATAGGAGATAGTAGAGGTGGACGGTTCCAGAATGTTACTGAGCTGCGATTGGCTGGTTTGGAGGTGACGGATGCGGCATCTCGTCTGCTGGTTCGATACCTGCCTCACCTGACCAAACTGGACCTGAGTCAGTGTGGACAAATCACAGACCAAACCATCAACACACTCACATCCCCAATCTCCCCCCTCAGAGAGAGTCTCACACATGTCAACCTTGCAGGTACACAAATTGTTTGGGGGTGGGGTCTAGTAAAACCTGTGATGTCATTTAAAAGGTGGACTTTGGCCCAGCTTTACAAAAGTTATGAGGTTCTATAAAACGGCAAGAAGACATTTATGACATTAACAAGTGGAAAAGTGTAGAGAGGATTCTCGTGTATTTTCACCTCCAATGTTCTCTCTTTCTATTTACATGTGTTGTAGGCTGTGTGAAGGTGACAGAGCAGTGTTTGCCGTTGCTGAGGCGGTGTGTGTCGCTGCAGAGTGTGGACCTACGCTCGTGTGGTCTCCTACCCCCAGAGACAGATGACAGACTGCTGCTGAAGAACAGTTAGACCCACCGCCATGCACACTACAGCCTACAGCACGCCGCCAAATGAGACGCAGCCCACAGATCCAACCACACGCACTCTGAGGGGGGGCAAGGGGAAGGTGGGGGTCATCGGGATTCAGGGGTTTGTGTGTGTGGGGGGGGGAGGAGTTGGGGGAGGGGGGGGAGAGCGACCAATCACAAAAAACTTTTTCTTGCTGCAATTGTTTATTTGTGAAAATGGACTTGCGGACAAACTAGCATGTACATATTCAGTATCGGTTGTGTGTGTGTGTGTGTGTGTGTGTGACAGAGAGAGAGAGTGAGGAAGAGTTACTGTAAAATAAACATTTTAAAAGTTTTCTGCTCAGCAGCCCACCTCTCATCCTCCAGGTCTGTCCCAAATCCACCCTCCCATGCTCCCTTCACGCCCTGACATATTTGAAACATTTGCACTACGTAGTGGACTTCGTACACAGAATGTATTCATTGCTTGACAGGTTCTTCCAAAAACAACCAAAAAAATAACAAAAACAAAACCGGATGAGCCAGAATTGCAGACTGACGGCGTCAGGGTGGGCGTGTGTGTGCGTGTATGTGTGTGTGTGTGAGAGAGAAAGAGTGTGTGAGAGTAAATATGAGGGAGAAAGAGATGTAAACAGTGTTAATGTATCTATTTCTGATCGAGTGACAGTGGCCTGTTTCCCCCCACAAAGTTGAGGACCTCGCTATCCCATAAGTCTGAGCCTGAAGGGGTTTGTCCAGGAAGGAGGTGTGGGCAATTCTTCTTGTCCTCTTCCTCGCTGTCTGTGCTCTTTTGTCTGTGCCATTCATCCTTTCATCCCTTTTTCTCTTTTCACACCACTTTTCCAGTGCCATGTTTCATTTTCAAGAGTAGGTGAATTTCGCCTGTGGATTGGGATGTAGTCGGGAGGAGGGGAAGGACAAAGGCACCAAGAGCAGATCTTCCTCACTCTGTTAACTTTTAAAATTATTATTTTTTCCCTCCTCTCTTTTCTTTTTAAACCAACATTGCACTGAGAATAAACGAATGAACATTTTGACAGGTGACAGGATTCAGAATTCTCATTTGAAATGTGTTATTTGAAACACTTCCATCTCCCTCCACTCGATTTCACTGAGGCGGGTACTCGAAGCTGCTAACCCTCTGACCTCCTGTAAAAACCCGGGTTCTCGTCGGTTACACTTTGTGCTGGCGCTGATTGTGGGGACGCATCCCAAATCACAAAAGCTGCTCTGGGGCGTGTTCAGTATCCTGACTGAGCAATGTAAACCACGAATCAGCAGTCATGCTTGTCTGATTACGATGCTCGTGTTTTACTGTTGATCTTGACTTTGATATTAGAGCTGAGGAAGTTTCTGCATGGATTGGGTGCTTGGTGTGAACAGGGTCTGAGGGCTTCCATACCTTTTAAATCTTAGATTATTTTGGTGAAAAAGTGCCAGTGGGACGAGTGTACTGCCTCCACGCTGGTCGCGTCCTCTTAGCCGTGTTCTGAACCCCCCCCCCCCCCTCCCTCGTTGCCTGGTGTTCGTTTACAGGGTCCAACACGTTCCACGTTTTTCCAGATGCCGCCAAACATTTTCCAGATGTTTGTGTTGTTTTTTTTTTTTCACCTGGCTTTATCAGCTGAAATAAATCGTCCTCTCTCTGCTGCACGTGTTATGACATCACCGCTGATTTGCATATCGTTACAGTGCGTTTTCCAGTTCTGATGTTAATGGTATTGATCACGCTCGTTCCACTATATCGAGAGCTTCAGGTCTCCATCATCACCATCACTATCGTCATCATGTGACTTTAATCTCTTGCCAAATTTTCTTTTTGGTTTTTGTTCAGGGGCATTTTGTGTTTGTTTTTTGTTGTTGTTGATGTTGTTGTTTTTTTATCCATTTCTTTACTGTCTTTTCATTTTTTTGTTTTCTTTCTCATTCTTTTATTTGTTGTTTCTTTCTTTGTGTCAATCAAAGTGAGGACAAGAATTAAAACGATGAGAGAAAAAAGAGAAAAAACCTCAAGGCAGCTACTTTGAGTGACTACTGTAAAATGACTAACTAAAATAAAGACAATGGGGTTTGTTTTTATACTCTTGTCTTTTTATTTCTACACACACAAACGATTCATCATTTATTCAAGTTATAGGTTTTATTCAAGTTTACCATGTTGTTTTTGTTTCTTTCGTCAGATTTTAATGAACATATTAAAGCGGTTTCTCTGAGGCTACAGGATACTTTACTCCCTATAAATTAATACAATCACAATATGTTTATTAGAAAACAATGAGTTAAAAAAAGTGGGTGCCAATATTTATAGAAACTGGACTGATATTGAGTATAATGCTGTACTTTCCTGCAAGTTAATAGATACAGGTTCCAACGAGTTAAGAAAGCATTATTAATGCTAATGCAGTAAGTTTATTATTAAACCCAGTGTGTGTGTGTGTGTGTGTGTGTGTGTGAACATGGCGTCGTTGACGTCAGTCAGGCTGCTGAGTCAGGAGGAACGAGGCCGCCATCTTGCCTGAGTTTGCGCAATAGATCAAAGCGGAATTTGGAGCATGCGCATTTTACTTGGCTGTCAGACAGAACTGTACTGCGCTCGTTCCGCCACTAGAGGCCGTTAGAGACACATGGATCCTTCTTAAAATTTAAGTCACAGGGTCCACTCCTCTGTACAGTCAAGTTCATTTAAGTTCAGCCTTTATTCATCACATTTACATTATTGCCAATCCCAGCATTGTAAGGAGTTATCATACAATCCTGGAGTAGACAGCGTTAAGGGCCCGCAACAGCAGCAGCAGCAACCTGGCTTGAACCACTGACTTTGAGATTGCAGAGGTTTAACACACTGAGGCACTGCTGCCCCACAAGTCACGTGTGTGTCAGTGCGCACGCATCACTAAGCTGCAGTCTTGGTCTGATGGTTAAGGTGTGAAAAATCTGTAAAAAATATATATATTTTTACTTTATAGAGCAGATATAACATGAAAGTGGAAATACTGTAAGTCATCACCTTTAATGTATGCTCCTCATTCTCTATATTGGTCTGTGTGTGTGTATATATGTGTACAGTATCCATATAAGCTAAATAATTCACTAACGCTAAACAGCCTGCCTGTGGAGGTGGCACTAATGAAGATGGCGTTCTCACTGTCAGAATCTGGTGGAGCTGCCCAGTTGGTGTGATATGCCCACTTTTTTTTACTTCCTCCAACACCAAACATCTAGTACCAAATTGTTGGTTATTCACAGTGAGGATATTCTGAGGATATTCTGATCAATCCTGATAAGATAGAGGTGAATCTGATCAGCTGTTTGGAATTGCTGAAGGTCAAGCTCTACATGATGCATCTATTGAACTGCTTAGAGGTGGAGTTCAGGTGACTCCTGGATTAGTCATGGATTTAGACAACATTTAAAAATGTTCTAGAACCAATTGGATCTCAAAACCACACAACAGACCTAAAACTTGTGCAGTAAAGTCAGATATTGGTAAAATGTGACACATTGATGTTGAAGTCAGATTAATGTCACCCTGCACCACTGATATCTGCATTTATGAGCTGCAGCTGATCCTGCTGGACTTCACAGCAGATAGATGTGGAGCAGGAATAAGTAAGAACCGCACTATCCAACAGCATGCAGAAGAGGATGTGTTATTACACCCAAGTTATCTGTTCTTTAAGTATTCCACAAAAATCTGTCCCTTTACAAGTGTCTTTTTTACTGTTTTAAATTTCACTGTTGTTATTATTATTATTATTATTATTATTATTATTATTATTATTATTTATCTTTAATCAAGATTCCTTGAAGAGCTTGTGGAAAGACACACCTTATGTTGGCAGGGTTTTGTTTTGTGTCATCTCAAGCTGTGTATAATAATTTCCGATAATTTTAAGTTCTTAATTCTTTGCTTGTTGTATTTAGAAACACCCTGGATGTAACCAAAAGTAAACAGTTAAGAGGCTTCTATTGGATAACTGCTGAAATAAAATTTTTAAGGAAGAAATGTGGTCAGAAAAACTCATTGAGTGAAAACAAGTCATAAAAAAGCAACATTAGAACTCACGACTATGTTTAAAAGTAAAACGTAAGAGCATTTCCAAACACAATTTGATGTGAACTCACAGGATTGGGACTAAACAGCCGTGTAGCCTTAAAACCACATATCAGTGAGACTTATTGGGGAAAAAAGTCTTCAGTTTACTCAAGAACATTGAGATTGGACTTTGGAGCAATGGAAAAAAGTCATGTAAACTGATGAGTCCAGACTGACCCTATTGATGGGCGTATCAGGGTAAGAAGGGAAGCGCATGAAGTGCTGCACCCATCATGCATAGGGATCACTGTACAAGCCTCTGGAGGCAGTGTTATTATCTGGGCTTGCTTCAGCTGATCAGGTCTAGCAATGTTATGTGGCAATAAAACAGAAAAAAAAAAGTCAGCCGATGACCTGAATGTAGTGAATGTAGTGAATAGTCAGGTTATCACATCTCTGCAGTTTTTCTTCCCTGATGAATATGGAGTGACCGTGTTTCTCTCTCAGCATGTCTTTCCAGAGCTGATTGTATAAGCTAGTCTCAGCTGGTGTGTGCAGTCCCTGAGTGACAGGTGAGGTATACCAAACTACACAAAGGCCTGCAAGTATTTGGAATTGCAAAACACTGATTTTGTAACATGAAATATGGGTACAGCTAACACCCACCCACCCACACACACACACACACACACACACACACACACACACACACACACACACACACACACACACAGAGTGGTAAATCCTGTTTAACTCACTTGGCTACTTTGAAGTCTGTGGCGCAAAACATTCAAGTACACACACAACCTGAGGGAGCTGGTCATATTCAAGTCAGAAACCAACACACACACACACACCGTCACTTCTGCACACACTTACTTACACACTTTCTCTCACACAGTTAGTTGCGGATTTATAGGAGAGCAGATTCAAACGTAGGGGACGATCTGCAAAGCAGGTAAGTGAAGGTGTGTGTGTGTGTGTGTGATGCAGTGTGTGAAAGCTAACGTGTGGCTAGTGGGCAGCTGAGTGTTTAGTGTGTGTGTGTTTCTAAGAGATGCAGAATGTTAACTATTACATGTTACATGTTCCGCTGCATCTAACGTTCAGGGTGTGTTCACTAACACACACCCTCACACACAGAGTCTACAGTAGGTTTTTTTACGCTATAATTCACAAGAAATCTCCCTACACGTCCCGGTTTGACTTGAACACCCCTCGTATTTAATTTTCTCACCCTATAGTGCGTGTATATGAGCTGTTTGTGTTTGTAAGAATTTTTGTTTTATACTTAGTTGGTTTGCATTAAGTTTTATAGTAAAATAATCACAGTGTATCTGTGCATCGGTTATTGCAGACTGATTTTTTTCTAAACTAGGCATCTAATGGCTTTGACTTTTCCTTATTTGTATTTTTATAATTCAACGAGCATTAGAACATTACAGACTCCCAATTACGAGTCAGAACTAATCTATTTCACCTTGGGGGGGGGGGGGGGGCGTAGACTGATATATATTATATATAAGTCTTCATAACGCCTCTAATCCAAGGTGCTGTTTGTTAATTGGTGATTTCCAAGGCTGGTAACTCTTAATGAACTTTTTTTCTGCAGCAGCTTTAGGTTTTAGTCTCGCTTTCCCGGGAAGGTCTTCATGAGAGCCTTCGTTTTTTGTCATGGCGCTTGACGAGTTTTGCAAATGTATTTGGCAGTACTGTTTTTGCTAGAACTATTCCAGATAGTTATATGGAGATTAACATTAATGACCTAATGCCATGTGTGTTATTTCATAGTTTTGAATTTTCCAGCATTATTGTAGAATGTACAAAATAAATCACTAAACAAAAAAACAAAGAAATTTGTTCTTCCAAACCTTTGAGCGGTAGTGTATCCTGTATTTCTAAAAAATCCCCTCGCTTCTCATGTAGTACTTCTTAGCGAGAGATCTTCCCAGTCAGTCTCCAGCCTCGCTTACAGACTAGAATCAGGGCTATAGCCACTATAGCGTTAGCATTTCTGTCAGGCTGCTGCTAGCTAGCTGGCCGCGTGTGTGTATGTGTGTTTTCTTCTTCTTCTTCTTCTTCTTCTTCAGACTTTCCCCTCTGTGTGTGTATATGTGTGTGTGCGTATGTGTGTGCGTATATGTTTGTGTGTGTGTGTGTGTGTGTGTGTGTGAGGCTGCTCTATGATGCAGCTGAGTGTTTAAAGCAGACATTCCCAAACTTAACAATCCTATGAACTGTCTCACTCGAACCTTTAATCACAACTCACGTGACGGAAGCACGTGAGGAATATCACGTTGTTTCATATTTATACACGGCTTGGTTTTCTTATTTAAATATAAACACTTAATCAGAAATAATTAACAAGTAAGTTTAAGTCTGATTGCAAACCTGAAAAGTTTAAAAGTTGTTATGATGTTTCCCTGCCAACCTGCAGTTCCCTTTCCTACCACTAGTGCCCATTCGCTAGAAATGCTGTTTGTAAAAATGTTTAAAGAGTGTAAAGTTGAGAGTAAAGGAGCGAGGATGAGGGGAGCTGAGCTTGTCTCCTGAGCAGTAAGAGTGATTCGAGTGTGAGGAGCTAAGAGGAGAGGAGACGAGCCATGCTGGTGTTCCTGTCTGAGTGAAACGTGTCTAACAGGTCCGACAGGACCAGGAAAACAAGATGCACACTCACTATGACAAGGTTCACTCCGGTTTATGTCAGAGATATTACTTCTGTAAAGCAGAGGCTCCTGCACTCTGCAGTGTCACAGGACCAGACAGCGTTTAATATAGACCAGCCTTGGTTTAATTATTCGCCTTTATATTCATATTTATTTATTTATTTATTAAACAGTCTGAAGCTGAGTAACTTTAATTGACGCTGAATGATCTGTTTGCATTATGTCAATATGTAAATTGTTATTAAACATTTATTTTCTATATATGGAAGGAGTCTCCAGTGTTAGCGCTCAGTAATAGTCAGGGCACTCTGTAACGCTTCCCAGCAAAAAACAAAGAAAGCAAAGAGGAAGGAGAGAGAGAGAGAGAGAGAGAGAGAAAAGAGAGGGACAGATAAACAGAAAGAAAGGGAAAGGGAAACAGACAGAGGGAGATAAGGAAGGAAAAGGAACAGATATACTGCAGATGCAGACAGCTCCGCTTTGAGGACTCCTCTTTTGGACTGCTATTGCTTAATAGTTCCAGACTGAAATTTAATACAGTTTTGTAATCCATATCAACTGAAACACATTTCCTGTTTTACTGAACTTTCAGCCTCCTGACACACAGTATGACTGTAGATCAGTCCCTGCTATCCGTTATCACTTAAATGTGGATGGGTCCCTGTTGAGTCTGGTTCCTCTCAAGGTTCCTTTCTATTGTGTTTTCCTTGCTACTGTTGCCCTTGGCTTGCACATCAGAGACAACATTCTGATCACTTCAAAATCATACACATTTTCTCACATTTCATACACATTTCCATAACTGAATAGAATTAAATGTCTGTGATAAATCAATGTGATGGCAGGAGCGTACCTGACAGGGAGGATTAGCTGAACTAAAGTCTTTTCTCTCTCCCAGGGGTCTTTCTCTAAAAATATTAAAAACATTTATGTCATGAGTTTTCTTATATAGTTCACAAAATGCTTTAAAGGAAATATTTTCCCAATTCAGAAAGCTGCAGATTTACCGTTTATTTTAAATTTTTTTAACATTATCCTGTACGCTAATCTCCTACATGCTAATTGGTCATGCGCAGTTACTGTACTGCTCTGTCAGTAGCATAGGTTAGCGTTCATGTATAAAACATTAATGTGAACTCTAAAGCGAAGTATGCACACACACACACACACACACACGCAGGACGTCAAGTCTAACCCTGACACGCGATTCCATACGCAGATATATTATTACACATTCTATATTAAAGGCGACTTTTGAGTCATCTTTTAGACATTTAGGTTGAATAATGGGATAAAAAAAACATTCTCTGTTTTTTGTCCTTTTTCTATGTGCGTGACAATGCATTCGGATTTCCTAGGAATGTGACCTCAGATAAGAAGAGCCTTTGCCCCCAGCGTGGTTCAGTGGAACAGCGTGTTTGGAAGCAGAGTGAATCCGAGGAAGTTTGAATGTGTAACAGTGCTCTGAGGATTATTTCTGCTGGGGCGTTAACACACACACACACACACACACACACACACACACACACACACACACACATGTTTATTCCTTATTATGGAGGGAGCCTCATATAGTTAAATTCCATTATTCATCATCAACTGTGTGTTTTTATTAAAACTGAAAGTATTTAAGGAATAGGAATGTGATCTTAGATAAATACAAGGTCTGTTTAAGTTGTGATAAATTTCTGGTGAATGAAGGTGTAAAATAGGTGATTGACATTTACAGAAGATTTCAAGAGTAAAACAGCAGTAAAACATTCGAACAGTGCAAACATTTTGAAGAAGGCCGTACGCCGGTGAATGATGATTCCGGCCGGGGTGGCTCGGAGCCTCATGTAGTCATAAGCATTCAGCGAGTGGAACGACTGATCCTTGAAAATTGAAGAATAACTTGTCACCGACTTATAGACCCATCCCATCCACCAACACCACTTGCACAATACAGGAACTCAGCTAGGAGTTATTGCTACATACCCCATACGGTCATGACCTTGCTTTAAGCCATTTCTACATATGTGGGAAAAAAGGGAGTTCCTGGGAGGTCAGCATTTCAGAAATGAAGCTCTGGTGTACTGAGAAAACTACCATGATGGTATCCAAACACTAATGAAAAAACTCATAACTATGTTCTGTTATTCTGCATGGTCAAAAGTCCCAGTTTGACTCGAATTCCCCTTGTTCATAAAACATCTCAAGAATATCATAATCCTCAATCAGGTCGACTCTGCTGCTTCTCCTCCATCACTGAGTGGTAAAGACCTGAGTGTCTCTGTAAACTCAGCTCTCAGAACAGAGAGACGATGACATAAACACACTCAAACACACACACACTCAAACACACAGTGTGCCACGCTGTAAAACCTGGTGTGCAGCATTCTAATCTCTGGGTCCAGCCCAGTGTGTGTGTGTGTGTGTGTGTGTGTGTGTGTGTGTAGATTCTCATCTCTGAGAATAGACAGATTTATTACACATATTACATTTCTCCACAGCTGGGCGTGTGTTTAACCCTGCTTAATGTGACGAAAATTTACATTTTATTGTACACTGTGTATTGTGCACTGTGTTTGAGAACCTGCTGATCTCCTCCTGGGATTTTCACAAACACACCTCACTGGAGTTTGCACAGAATGGTATGAAAAGCTAAAAACACACAGTGAGTAAGTGACAGTGCTGTGGGAGGAACGTTGTGCCGATAAGAAAGGTCAGAAGAGAATAGCCAGATTGTTTTAAATGTCACGTAAGCTCAGAAGTCTGAAAACGTCTCTGTGTGTTGTTCCTGCTGGTAACCGCTCAGATCCAGAGCTCTGACGTTCCTGAAATCCCTCCTCATTACTCCTGTTCCAAACGCGCTGTTTCAGTGTCTGTAGCTTTAAATGTAAATGAGCAGCTGCCCCTCCCCCTAATGCCCCTTCACAGAAATACATTTTTCTAGCCAATCAGAATGCAGGAAAGAGTAGTCGATTAAATGTGTGGGGGAAAAATACCCCTTTGTCCCATTTGTCTTCAAACATTATGCGTCTGAGAAAATTTCTGAAAAAAAAAACCTGTTTCCATAGCAACAAAAATGTAAACTAATATGACGCTATATACTGTCTTTTTCTTAAGACCTACAGTTCTGCAGGTTACCTGTATTAGCATCCTAGCATGGTCCAAAATAGAAGGTTGAAGCTCATGTACATACGCCAGTTTTATTTCCTTAAAACGGACATAAAACGGAACAGGTCTTCAAACAGGACTCCTGTCTAGACAGTGTCTAATGTGCATGAAGACTGACACTGTAAACATTAGTGTTAACTAGCTTAGAGCTGTTTAGCTTTTAAAAAGCAGCCTGAGTGGAGGATTTGGCTTTATATCTGTCTAAACTGTCATATGTCACTAAACAGGTTAACATTCAAGACACCATTGCAACCACACCCTCCTATTCACATGCTGGAGGTCGTAAAAATCCTCGTTTTGTTTTCCACCTTTTTTCAGCATAGTTATCACTATCCTTATCTAATACTTTGATGAAACTGACTTAAAGATTTTCACACTGATTCTCTGCTACATTCTGATTGTTCCTCACAATTACTATTCCAAAGATTTATCCTGCTTTGGTATGCGATACACACAACCATCTGGACATTACCGATGGCCTAAGAGCTCTGAAATACAAACTGACATGCTAAAATTTAAACATACTCACGACTTTAGGATCTGAAACTAAGCTGGAATTAAGCCACTTTCTACTCACCAGGGTTGTGAAAAAAGATTTTTTGATTTTGATATTAAAGTATGTTATTTTTAAGATTAGATTAGATTAGATTAGATTCAATTCAGTTTAATTGTTCAAAGTAGATGTGGAAAGCCAATGGAATGCATTGAGCATCTAAATAGGCATTGTTAAGTGGCCTGTTAACAATGATGTGTACAGTATGGATGTCTGATGTACAGGGGGTGCAGTAGGTATTTGTGCAGTAGGTAGGATTTACAGTAAGTGTCTGGACAAACCATGCGAAGATATATTTTTAAATGATATCAAGCTTAACAGAATATTAATATGAACATCTACAGTATGCAGGTTTGTACAGTACACTATATACAGAGTAGATACAAATGAAATATACAGTAGTGCAGAGACTGTTATACTGTAGATGATGGGCAGTGCAGAGGTGTGTAGTGTGTAAAGCAGTGCAGTATAAGTGCAGAGACATTGTAGGGGTTATAAATAGAGGATTTAATTAATCTCAAAGGAAAATTGTAATTTTCACATATCCCAGTTAGGAGGCTCGGGTCCAAGCACCGGGTCAGCCAGGATACAGCACCCCTGGAAGAGGTAGGGTTAAGGGTCTTGCTCAAGGGCTCAGCAGTGGCAACTTGGCAGTGCTGGGACTTGAACCCCCAACCTTCTGGTTAGAAACTCAATAACCTACAGCCTTAACTGTTTGAGCCACCACTACCTCGAATTATTATAGAATTAGAGGCATCTTTGAGAAGTGCTTCTTATAAATGTCCCCCATGTTGAAATCTGATGCAGATGATCCGTTGTACAGTTTTCATCCTGATGAAGAGCTTGGTGGTCTGCAGTTGCTGCACCACACTAAAATAAAGTTTGAGAAGATGCTCTTACTGGTACTAGTTAAGGTTTACAAAAGTCCTGGAGAACATGTGGGTCTTTTTCAGTCTTGTTAAATATAGAGAAGCTGTTTTGCTTTTTGACCCGAAAGGAGGAGCTCAGGGAACAGGTGAGGTTATCAAAGACGTGGATTCTTTGCGATAATGACTATTTGCTAAAAATGCAGCACAAATAAAAATTTAATTACTCCTTTGTGTAGTGTCCTCACACCGTAACACTAGGCACTGAAACACTGGCTGCTTGTTTCTCATTTTCAAAACAAGCAGGGGAAAAAAGGTCACAGAGATCAGACTTTTTCCTCATTCTTATGTCTGGTGTAAAGGTTTACTGAAGCGGTGTATCTGTTTCGCTGATGCATAAATGAGCAGGTGTACAGGCATTCCTAATAAACTCAATAATTTCCCCAGTACATTTGATAAACAAGGTTTTTATGAAAAATTATTATTTTCAGGTCCGATGCAGCAGAGTTTCATTATGAAAAAAAAAGAAAAAGAAAGAAAAAAATAAAAGAACATCCTGTTGATGTTAGCATTCATCAGAGTCATGGTATAGTATTGCAGTTACCTCTCCTGTTTTTCACAGCAGTCTTGATTAGCATACAACACACACACACACACTGATGAGCTGATAGCGCTGCAGGTCAGGTTTATCAGAAGTTAAAAACATGTAGATGTAAAGATTAAGATACCGTAAATGTGTAGACAAATATCTGTAGGAAGCTGTAAAATGTGTGTGTGTGTGTGTAATTTATGTTGTGTGCTTTCTTTGCACTTGCATCCATCTCTTCTAAATTCCACAGAGAATTAAGTTTCCTTATCTCAACACTTTAGTCCTGAGTGATTTACTCACAAACACTTTCTTATGTGCAGGGTGTGTGATGGCTGATCTTGGTCCTGAGTTTTTCTCTGAGCAGGAGCTGACGTGCTCCATCTGTCTGGACCTGTTTACCAAGCCTGTGTCCACGCCGTGTGGTCACAATTTCTGCCAGAGCTGCATCGGGGGTTACTGGGCCTCGAGCGTCGAGTGCACGTGTCCTCTGTGTAAGCGGCCCTTTGATGGCCGACCAGAACTCAGCATCAACCTTGTGTTCGCTCACATTGCAGACAAGTACAAAGAGATGCGCTATGGTGGGCCACCACCCATCAAACCACGGAAGAATATACCAGCGGCCACGACCACAGCAGCAGCAACAGCAGCGGCAGAAGCAGCAGCAGGTGGTGGAGGACTCGTCCTGCAGAATGGCTCCAGCACCTCGGACATCCCATGTGACGTGTGTACCGGCAGGAAGGAGCGAGCCGTGAGCTCCTGTCTCACCTGCATCGCCTCATACTGCGAAACGCATGTCCAACCGCACTGCCAGAACCCATTCTATGCCTCACACCGACTCCTGGACCCGCGCGAGGCTCTGCAGGGGCGCACATGTCACCTACATGGCCGGCTGCTGGAGGTGTTCTGCCGCACAGACCAGCGTTGCATCTGCGCCATCTGTGTGCTGGAGGAGCACCGGACTCACGCCACTGTCTCTGTGCAGACTGAGCGCGCCGTCAAACAGGTGAGTGCTGAACGGGACTGCGGACAACCGGGGGTGTGGTTTTAAGGCCATATATGCACCAAGTGAGTGTGCCTCGAAGACTATGATTTGAAATGTAAGTGTGTCTTTGAGATCAACACAGTCTCCTCAGGTGCATGAAATAAATTGTGATGTGGAATTAATCTGAGATCTGTTGGGGGTGTGTGATTTTTTGTGAAAAATCATAAAACAAAGCTCCTCTTGTGTGGAGCTTATGGAGAGTTAGCTTACTGTGCTGAAATGCGTCAATCTTCAGGTTTAATGTCAATCATTAGCCGAGGTATTTTGGTATTGCTAACCCGCCTTTTCTATAAACAGGGTGTAACTTCATCCACTCAACACTTAGGATTACAGAAATCCAGCAAGTTACTATCACTAACACAGAAACACTGCAGCGTTCCTGTGATTGTTCTGTTCCAACGCTGCAAATTCAATCTAGTTAGCAAGAAGGTGTTAGTAGTGTGAATTGATATCAATGCTTTAATATTTTTATTTCTGTTAAACGGTTCACGACTTTCTGTCTGTCTTCTCCAGAGAATGCTCGGCAAAACCGAACTGGACATCCAGAGGTCCATCGAGAGACGGGCCCTGCGTGCCAAAGAGCTCAAACAGAGACTGCAGTTCCTCAGGGTGAGTCGGTGTAACGTTATCATTAGCATTAGCATTAACGGTAGAATTGAACTAGCACTGACGGTGTTGTGTGTGTACAGAACTACGCCCAGGCCGAGCTCTCCGAGGTGGAGCAGGTCCTCTATGATGTCACTCAGTCAGTGGAGCGAATCCACAGGGAGCTGGTGGGTGGGATTGAGGACAAGCGAGACTCTGTGATTGGCCAAGGAGAGAGGATTGTGTCTCAGCTGGAGGCAGAGATGGGTAAGCTGCAGGAGCGCAGGGCTCAACTGGAGGTCCAGGCCACATCAGAAGACCACATCAGGTTCCTGCAGGTATGGAGGGCTACAAAAAAAACAACAACAGGTGATTTAGATACCAATAGAATGAGGTAATACCAAACAGTTTTATAAAAAAAAAAAAAAAACAGTTATTACACAGACAGAACTTTATCAGCAGTATGGGTGTGATGATAGATCACTGTGAACATCTCACATATGATGCTTACGGATGATGATGATGATGATAATGATGTGACAGTTAGGACATGTCTCCCACATGCAGAGCTTCGAGGAGGTGAATGCTCCGTATCAGGACACCATGACACTCAACAACGATCCTGACCTGGAGTTACACTTCTCTTTCGGAGAGGTGAAGAACACGCTGAGCGAGATACGAGAGAGACTCGACGACATCCACATGGGCGAGGTTCAGTACAGACACTCAGGTATTATTATTATTGTAGTAGTAAATGTTAAAGGAGGAAAGAGTCAAGTGATGTGTCCTCTGTTTTTTGATATGCTTGCCAATTGTCTCTGCTTAGACACCAAACACAACTAACCACACACACACACACACACACACGCACACACACACACACACACACACACACACACACACTGGTTTCTGATGTTCTCTCTCGGTTAGTAACAACATAGAAAGATATTTAAATCCTTGGCCAAACACCTTGCATCGTCTGTTACATCAAAAGAACAAAAACCTTTGATGTGTTCCGGCGAGAACAAGCAAAGAGGAAGAAGCATAAATATCTGTCTAAACTTGGGCTATCGAAAGTACTGCCATATAAGGAATTAAAAGAGGGGGCAGGGATGATGTGGGATGCTCCGGGACGTTAACACATTCCATGGAAAATGTCAGGGGAACAGTTAGCCAAAGAAAAATATTTTTAAGATTTTGTGATTTTTAAGATATACGTATAACCACAACCGACCAAAAAGAAACTTTATTCAATCAAACATGCAGAATACCAAAATTGTTTAATAATTGAAAAACAATTACACAAATTGTCAAGACACGCCCCTTGATTAAGTGTAAAGTTTTACAAAATTTTTTTCTCATTTTTTAAAAACAGCAGTTACCCAATTTGCTCACTCCCTATGTGCTCTGTACCACATACACACATGCACATACACACAAGCACACACACACACACATGCATGTACAGTATGTAATTTCACAGCATTCTGTAATTTTCCACAGTAACTTGTATGCTGTATGTCTAAACTCGGTTAAAGTTACAGAGTGTCAGGTGCAGTGTCATGCAGTGTCAGGGTTTAAGTCTCTTAATTACAGTGAAAAGAAACTCTACAGGAACTCTACAGCATACATACATACATACTGTACCTGTGTGATACTGTGAGTATCTGGGTGAGGAAGAACCACATGTCAGTGTCACCACACTTCACACTTTATGTCAGGATCTCAAATTGGCACTTTAATATTAAAGTTTACACTTGTATTGCATTTTCAAAACAGAGTTCCAGAGCTCCTTAAATCTATCTAAAGTTTAAAGTTAGATGAATAAACCCCTAGCTCTGTGCTTCGTCATGGCTGCAGATAGAAAGAGATAGAAACACATACCGAATGTCCTCTGGTTCTCAGGAAGTGTATTATGTACAATGACATTTCCTGCACACAAAGTAAATACGTAACTGTTCCATCCGTCACAACATCAGAGAATATATGGCATTTACGTTTTCTGTAGACTTCCAGTAAAACGAATAGGGGGCAGTTTATAGACAACTGGAGAAAGTAATGGTATCTGAGGAATGAGGAAGGACAAAGAGAGAGATGGACGCAAAAAACCCATCAGAAATATCAGAAAATGCCAACGAAACCTGTTTCAGGATGTTTTAACTGGTAGAGATTTCACAGCACTTCCGTGCGTTGTGCAAGATAGGGGCTGTAACTGCAAACTAAAACGTGTGTCAGTCAAACGGGTCAGAACTAGTAGGGCATAACGCTCACACCATGACTTAGGGTCCAGATTTGAAATGACTAAGCTCTTCAGTAGTGTGTACATAAGATTAAAACTTAGGATTTAATCAGTAGGACAGGGTGCACAAACATATGGACATATATATTTACATTTACACATTTGGCAGATGCTCTTATCCACAGTGACTTAAATTTTGATTTCATTCTATATCTCACTATATACCTGAGCTGTTGAGCGTTAAGGGCTTTGTTTAAGGACCCAACAGTGGTTACTGGTGGTCGTGGGGCTTAAACCTGGGACCTTCTCCACCATTGTCTAATGCCTTCACGACTGAGCTACTCTTTGAGGTGAATAGTGTAGTTATAGAAATTTAATGCATGTTTGTTACAGTATGTGATCCACATCCCCTGTCAGATTTGCACAGAGCATGCAAGGTGTGCATTGGGCAGAGGATGAGGATCAGGTAGTGAAGACGCTTTCTAATCTGAAGCACACTTGATGCAATCTGCTGTAGATATCCATTCAACATTTCCAGTTAGTACTGGTTTAATTCCAGTGGATGCGTTTATATTACTAGATGTAAATGGGTGTGAGGTGTGTCACAGTAAGCGTACACGTCATAAACATTACAACTTTAAAAAAGTGAAAAGGTGATATGTTTTGTAAGTTGTTAAACTCATCAGATCAAAACAGACGCTGAGAATTGCACAACTCCATTCCAGACATTAGCAACACCCTAAATAAAGGACAAAGGGCTGCTAGCTACTGAAGCTAATCCTTACAACTACTAGTTTAATCCTAACCGCTGTTATTAAGTAAATAACTCTTTGTGTCCTTATATGTTTGGAGCTACATGAAACGAAAATAATTACCTAAAACATTTGGCTAGCTAATCATCTAGCTGTTACACTGCACTTTACCACACACACACACACACACACGAAAGAATACACAGGGATGCTAAATACTATCACACAGCTAGCATAGCTAAACCTGATGTGTTTTCCTTAACAACAACAACAAAAAAACTTAATGCATTTGATATAATTTCCCTAAATCTAACCCCTTATAAAAATTTCTGACTAGTTGTGCTAACAATTATGGTAAATAATGCTAATGCTAGCTAACCAAAACAAAACAGACACATTACCACAACACTCAAGATACTCAACACTTAACATAAAAGGTTCTCTTATGCTGCTACTTCTTTTTTTTTACCACTAACATCTTGGATAAAATATAATAATAAATAATATATGATAAAAATTACAGTGTGTTTTATGACATCCTTTGTGTATTATAGGAATTAAATAAATGTTCCTTAGTTAATACTGATAAACTGTATGTGTGAAGACGAAAGAAGAACACAAATGCAGGCTACAAGGTTTTTATTTTATTTTTTTCAAAAAAATGAAAAAAATAAAATAAATAATAAACTAAAAACATGGGAAATTTGACTCTGTAATCCACAAATCTGAGGAAAGATGTTTTGTCTGTACAAAAGGTTTTTCCCTTGAGGTGGGCGTGGCTATACATGTCACTCAACAGAACCAATCAACATGATAGTTTACCGTATACAGAGAAATTGTGTGAAAGACACAGAAACGCCGGCAATGTACCTACAAGCCGCTACAATATTGACAAAACACAAACAAAAGCGCAACACAGCACAACTTCCCCCAAAATAAAAGGAGACTATGAACTGAACCTTCAAAGATGAATGAACAGTCAATGTATGTTTACTCTTCTTGTGGGAAGTTTTTGATGAAACTTTTACAGTACATACATAGATATCTGCCTGAAGTTTACTCTGCAGCATAAGTTAAATCAAAATGTTGAGTAAAAGTGATGTTATGAACAGTTTAGATAAGATAAGATAAATCTTTATTTATCCCGAAGGAAATTGTTTCTCCAGTAGCTGCATATTTAAAATATACAAATACAATGGGATAAGAAGAAAATTACAAAATAAAATAAAATACAATGTACTATAATGTCAAAAAACAGATATAAACAGAATAAAAATAAATAGAAAAAAAACAAAACTACTGACTGTACAGAAAGTGCAAAATTATGTGTATTGTACATGTATATTATTGCACACATTATCTATATTGCACATAATATTTGATATTGCATATAGAGAGTAATAATGATATTGATATTGAGTTTGATTGGCACTAGTATAAATGACGTCCTGTGGCGTTCAGTTTTAGCTGAGTTATGTGCCGGATTTATTAACCTACTTTAAAATAAGCTACTAATAAGCTACTTGCTCAATGCAAACGCACGCCTGCACCAATAGATATTAATTAGAAAATTTAAACTGAATACTTTTACTGGGGTTAGTCAATATTTTCACTGCTAAAAACAACAACGCTGAAGTGGTTTAAGTGAATTTTACCATGCTGGAGTCGTTTTAAGACAAAACGTAATCTTTATCTGATCTACCTTTTCGATTTCTCATTTGTGATTCACTCTACAATTACAAAACAGGGAGTGTATTTGGCTGGTGATAAAAGAAGTAAAACTTAGTTTTACAAAATGTTACTTTGTCGTAATCGGTTAGACAGAGAGTTCTGTCATACAGAAAGACAGACAGACATGTATGTGGCTACAACCTAACATAATAGTATCACTGATTACATAAAAGCTGAACTGCCTTTTTAAAAAAAAAACTATTTCTAAAACTTTTTACTCGTCAAAGGCAGGTACTAACGATAGCCTCAAATGAACAAACAAACAAACAAATAAATCAGCAGTCATTTTTGCACTTTTATTCAAAAACCATTTTCCTTTTTAAATAGAAGACAGTTTTAACAGACACCAAATGACAACAGATATCAAGAAGTGAGGAGTTATATAGCTAATAAAAAGTGCTATTTATTGCTGTAAATAACGTTGTAGTTATTTGGAGTGATTTTTGTGTGTCACAGTGACATCACTGCCTGAGACGGAGAGCATGTTGAGCATCAGGTCTAATAAGAAGAGGGACTTTTCATTGAAAGGTAAATGTACATTACATCACATCTCACACATACAGCAGCTCTATAACAGCATCAGATGGTTACAGTATATTAATCCCCCAAGTCTGGCACAATATCGTTTCCATAGTAACCATTCATTCAGAAGAACGTGTACAGCACCACTGATAATAAAATAAACAGTAAACAATAATGAAACATTGCTAGTAAAGTGTTATGTAAGGGGAAATATGTGTGTGTGTGTGTGTGTGTGTGTGTGCTTGTGACATCAGTGTAAGGAGTCTCTAGTGCGAGTGCTGTGTAACAGTCATAGGTAAAGCTGGAACTGTAACTTTTCACTGTGGATTTTTTACTCCTCTTTACAGTTTCTCAGTAACATGCTGTAAGAAAAGAGAGAATAAGAGACTGATGAGGGTACGAGTGTGTTGTTATAAGTGAAGTCACAGCAGGAACTGATGCTCCGCTGATAATCCTTCTGTAATAAATAAAAAGTGTGATCATTAACAACTTACTGTGGAATAAGAGGAATAAAACACATGAAAATAATGCCCTTCACGTTAGTTACAGTAACTCAATAAGTGTTGTTTGTTTTGCTGTGACAGAGCGCCCCCAATTGCTCACATAACTCAATAAAGTGCAGCTGTCATCTGTTACGCTCACAAAAAGAAAGTGTTTTTTTTAGATCGGAAACTGAGACACGCCGATGTCGTTTCATTTCCAAAATAGTGGACAGAGCACTATATAAACAGGATTACTAAACTCGGCTTAATGAATGATATATATACACGGTCTATTAGAGCTACATGAGAAGGCACAAGCACTTTTATTAAAATATACTGTAATCAAAACAAAATACAAAGACATGGTTTCATTCCTTGTGGAAAATATAGTCAAAATGAGTCAAACGTTTGGACACCACTTCCAATTCAATGTTTTATACATTCTGGAGCAATACTGGATTCTTTCCAAACTATGAAATAATACATATGGCATTAACAAAACAGCAACAGTCAGTTGCTGACAGGACGCTCAGTTGTTCCGGAACAGTTGTTGCAAGAACAGTATTGTGAAGTGCATTTGCAAAACACATCAAGCACCGTGATAAAACTGACTCTTATGAAGACCTTCATAGAAAAGGAAGACTAAAACTTACATCTGTTTTTTTTTAAGGTTTATAGATGTGATTGCACACTGCAGAGCTTGTGTAAAGTCAATAAACTCAACGTAAATGGAATAATAATCTTTACGAGGCGCTGCAGCATGAAAAAGCTTCACACAGGCAGTAGAGTTTTTGGGGGATATTTACACATTACATCACATTTCATAGTGAATTTGTAACAATTCGATTCTCAAAGTAGTCACGATCGGTGTCTCCACAGCGCCCCTGGTGGAAGATCTGGGAACATGTGGGATAATGTGACGTGTTCTGTTGTATACATTCACACTGAGATATAAAACACTGCATGAAAACTAATCAGAAACTATTTTGTTTGTTTTTCAGATCTGCGAAAATTAAAATCAGGATCCAGTAAGTGTAATTTACCCTTTTATTGTCTGAAAGATCTGAAAAGTAAAATTAATCGGATCATGTTTAGCTTATTGAGAAATGTGTGACAAGATTTCATATATACTGCTCTCTGTCTCTTCAGGTCTGAAAAAGGTCAGAGGTTATACAGGTGAGTCTAGTAATCTTTACATGTATTCTATGTGTTTTATTTAAAAACACACAAAAAGCGGAGTGTTAGTGCAGTCAGTAGTTAGCAGTTTAACTGTAAATTGACAGAGTTTACTTCCTTAGTGTTAATTTAATTACCATCTGATTATTTTTTAAATCATGATTTTAGTCACAGTGTAAACTAGAGGCAGGAGAAAATCTGATCTCCGTACGGAGTTTAGTTAGTGTGTTTGCGTGTACATTGAGTTACGGTGTGCTAAAATAAGTTTACAATAAGTGTAAGAGTGTTACAGAGTGTAAAAGAGTTACAATGTTTTTTATTGAGTTACAGTTTTAGTTAAACTAAGATAGTGTGTTACAGTGTGTTACTTTGAGTAACCAGTTTCAGTGTGTAGAGTTACAATGTGTTACAATGTGTTACAATGTGTTACAGTGTGTTACAGTGTGTTACAATGTGTTGCAATGTGTTACAATGTGTTGCAATGTGTTACAGTGTGTTGCAGTATGTTACAATGTGTTGCAATGTGTTACAGTGTGTTGCAATGTGTTAGTGTGTTGCAGTGTGTTACAATGTGTTGCAGTGTGTTACAATGTGTTGTTTTGAGTAAAAGTGCACAATAAAACCTGATTCTCATTAGATTGTGCGTCTAGCCATGTTGACTGTTGTGTTTTCTGCACAGAGGACGTGACATTAAACCCCGTGACGGCGTATCCCTTCCTCATCCTCTCTGAGGACAGGAAGCAGCTGAAACGCGGAGAGAAGCTACAGTTCTTCAGGAACAGCACTCAAAGATTCGATGTGTGGAGCTGCATTACTGCTAAAGAGGGATACGACACAGGACGCCATTACTGGGAAGTATGTGTACTGCACACACACACACACACACACACACACACAGACAGATGGCAGGTTGTTTGATTGTGTTTTGTTGCGTAGGTGAGTGTTGGTGATAATAAAGACTGGAAAGTGGGTGTGGTCAGAGACTCCGCCCAGAGGAAGGGGCTGTTCGATATGAGTCCCAGCAACGGATACTATGTGCTGTGGTGGAGCACCAATCATCTGCAAGCGCTCACGGGCCCGCCCCTAGTGAAGGTGAAGATGAATGGCCGACTGCGTTACCTGGGCGTGTACCTGGACTGCGAGGAGGGTCAGGTGACCTTCTACAATGCCAAGACAGGCTCTGAGATTTACTCATTTACTGCAGAGGGAGCTTTCAGCGAGAAGATGTTCCCTTTGTTCGGCACGTCCGATAAAGAAATCCCACTTATGTTACCGGGGGGGCCTACACACACACCTGAGTGAGGGAGAAGGGGGAAAGGGGCGGGGCAGTGGGGACAAAAATCAGGTAGCAAAGGAAAGAGGAGAAAGAGAAACGTATAGTGTTAAAGCAGTAAAAGAGGAGAGAAGGAATGAGACCCCAAACTCAAAGAAAATGTCTTGTAAAGACCTGAGGAGTTTAATCAGTCTGTTTATCTGCTTCTGCTGTGTATTTACTTCAGTGTGTGTGTGTGTGTGTGTGTGTGTGTAGTTCATATACCTCTCAGTAAAGTGTGCATGTCTGTTTGTGTGTGCACGCATGTGTGTGTGTGTGTTTGTATGTGTGTGTGAGAGTATTATATAGGAAGTAAACACCTATGCAGTATATTATGGATTCATGTCACTCACGTTGCATTTAAGAAATTAGTTTTTATTTATGATGAAAATGGTTTTGGGGATGATTTTTCTGTTGATGTGTGACAGTGATGTTACCCCACACTAATAAAATAAATAAGCTATGAAAAAGTTATGAGAGTTAGTTTTTTAGTTGTGGATAAGTGACCTTGAATGACCTCAGACTGAGTGAGGGTCTGGGTGAGTCAGTGAGGTCTAAAACTTAAATCTGTTGTTTATAAAATGTCATGAGTCACATTCCGTGTCAATTCTGCCACCAGGATAAAGCTGCAGAATTGACACAGAATGTGACTGTAAAAACACACTGTGAAAAATGTTCATAATTTTAACAGTAAAATACTATATAAATGCTACAGAATAAAACCGTATTTCACAAAACTTGGGATAACCCTAGAATTTAAAGTGAAAAACTGTAATTAGTTTTACAGAGTAAGACCTTAAATTTAACAGTTAAAAACATATGAAAATATGGTTTATTGCAGTACAATTTATGATATACTGTATTTATAAAAAGGAAACTCTCAGAGAAGGTATTAGTTACTAATATCATGAAGCATCAGTTTATATTTTACTAAACCTTTGTTGATAGAATTAAAAAATCAGAAAAATATCTGCTCTGTAAAAAATAAACCGTAAATTTTACGGTAAAAAACTGGCAGCTGTGGTTACCAGAAATTTACCATAAAAAATACGATAGCAACGTTATTGGTTGTACGGGATTGCACTCATTATACTGTATATTTTACGGATTTTAATAGTTTTTTTCTACAATTAATAGCCATCTAATTTACATTAACCAAGTACTTCAAATTTGTGAATGGTATTCCGCCCTTTGATCACTGTGGCAAGGACAGCCGCTAATACACGCCAATTTTCCCGCCGCCACCGCTCACCAACCTGGCCTACATGCCAGCAGGGCACTGCCCACCAGACCTGCACATGCACACCTTTCCTTCCCTTTTTCCCTTTCTCCCTCCTTTAACCCTCTTCTTCCCTAAGTAAATCCGTATTTAACTATTCTAACAATAAGATTTCAATTGAGTTCTTTGAGGTCCTTTTTATTAACAAACTCACACTGGCCATATTTTAGGAACTGGACGGAGCTTATAATATAGAGTTCCGACTAAGCTAGTTCTGACACCTGATGTGTGAAACAATGGATTGTACACCCTAACACTAGCACATAGTCCATTTAGCTTTTGTTGCTTCTGTTGTTGTTGTTGTAAATATATTATTAATAAAATGCAGTAATGTATATCTTAGTTGTATATCTTTATAAACTAGAAAATGTGTATATAATATAACTGTTTATAAGAATTAATTAGTCAAATCGTAAAGGCCATGATTGTTGCCTGTTCAGTCTTTTATAGTTTCAATGAGCACAGTGAAAACTGATGAGCAGGAAAAAACAGCAAAGCTGCACAAATGATAGGCCTGAGATTTTATACTTCAATTTCAATAAATAATGACCATAAAGCAATGTAATGAATCCATAAACCTCATTTTTTCTTTAGGCTATATATCATGATATAGAGTCATTACAACTAATTTATAAACCTAAAAACAAAGAGTTAGATACACAGGATTTAACATTATTACACACTACAGTTGCGTGTAGCATTGTAGTTCCATACAGACATTGTTCTTGCGGGATTGCAGGTGCTTCAGGATGTAGAACTAACCATTCCTCAAACAGAACTGAGTGCAGGTTGCCCAGCTGAAGTCTGGAAGCATAAAAACAGAAAACATACGAAAGTGAAGTAAATTACTGATAGTCCACAGGCAATTTAAGTCTCGGCATTATGAGCTCAACATAATGCTGTCTGGTCTCTTTGTAAACACACACACACACACACACACACACACACACACACACACACACACACACACACACACACACGTCAAATATGATAAATGTGCACACAATAAGAAAGTAATGAGATTTTATGAGATGGTGGTCCTCACTGTAAATGGTGAGATTTACACGACTCACACACTGATCAATTTCTGTTGTGATGTAACACTTCAAAAATTCAGGTTCCTCCCAATTTATCAAATTGCCCACCCTCCACATCAAACTTGTTTCAGTGTCTGTATCCAGTTGTGATGATTTAGACTCCCAGCCCAGCCAGGTATCCCGTCACAGGTTTACTCAGTATGGAGCAGTTCACTTCAGCAGGGTGTCCATACTCCACCAGCAGAGACGCCGGAGTGACGACAAGATCTCTACATACTTCTGTTCAGCACAATAACAAACCTGAAGTTTTGTGTTTAGTGCAAACTACAGTACAAAAATGTAATACATATAATAAAACAAACTTAATTAAATGACAAGTTATATAGATGGACATATAGATAGATTTACAACATTATTGTTATTGCATAGTACAGGTACTGAGCAATTAAATGTAGTTTAGCATCTTCCAGAAATGCTGTATAATAGTACTGTATACTGAGTGCACAATTATTAGGCATTTTCCAGCTCCAAGCTGTATAAACATTAATACCTATTGTCTCTAAGCATATCGGGTGTGTATTTGTTTAATAAGGGAGGATGTGGCCTAAGGAAATCAACTTCCTACAGTATATAAAGGTATGCAAAATTATTAGGCAGCTTCTTTTCCTCAGGCTAGATGGGACAAAAAAGAGATGAATGTTTGACTTTGCAAAGTTAAAAATTGTAAAATGTCTTTCAGAAGAATGCAGCAAATAGCAAATACTCAACAGGGTCGCAAATGTGTAACTACCAGGAACCCATTATCCTCCAGTGCTGTCATATTCCAGAACTGGAACCTACTTGCAATTCCCAGAATGCAAGTTATTCAGTGCTCAGACGCATGGCAAAGGTAATGATGGCTGAAACCTGACCACCACAGAACAAGAGAGCTAAAAAGCTCTCTGTTGAGACTGTGCCAAGAAATATCTAAAGACAGATATTTCAAAGTTTGTATGTACTGATGAGATGAGAGTGACTCTTTACAGACCAGATGGATAAACATGTGGCTCGATCAGTAACAGGCACAGAGCTTCACTTCGACTCAAACACAAGTAAGGTGGAGGTGGGTACTGGTATGGGCTGGGATTATTTAAGATGGTTAGACGTATTCTTTTCGGGTTGAATACGGACTCAAAATCAACTTCCAAACAAGACACTTTCTTCAAGTGGTGGTACAGAAAAAAAGCTGTATTTTTTAAGAAGACCATGAGAATCGTCCATCGCATGCATTGAAGTACTCCACTGCGTAGCTAGCCAGTAAAGGTCTTAAAGATGAAAGAATAATGACATGACCCCCGTCCTCACCTGTCCTAAACCCTATTGAGAACCCTATTGAGGCCCTTCTTAAACTGGAGGTTTACAGTGAAGGAAAACAGTAAAGCTCTCTGAACACTGTCCGGGAGGCTGTGGTTGCTGCTGCACAAAAAATTGATTGTCAACAATAAACTGATGGACTCAATAAATGGAAGGCTTATGACTGCTTATTAAAAAAGGGTGGCTATATTGGTCACTAAAAATTTTTTTATGTCAGAAATGTTTATTTTTTAATTTTTAGTTGTTTGTTTATTATTCTCACCTTAACACATAAAGATATAAAGAGTTGAGATAGGAAAAGTTTCATAATAAAGCATAATAAAGCATAATAATTCTGCACACCAATAGTTGCCCAATAATTCCGCACACATACTGTTTCTACATATTCTCCTGAGAAAGCCAAAACCTCACTTTTACTTTCTTAAATATGCATGTTCAAGTTTTAACATTTAGGACTGACCGAGAGCATTGTAGCTGTTCAATAATAATTAATCAATAAATAATTAATATGCAATAAACTTGCATAATAATTGTGCACATACTGTATATATGCATCAGTGCAAATATTGACATTGTGCAACTCATAAGGTGCAGGTTAAATAAGTATATATACTTATTTAATATATACTAGCATAAGTACACTGTTAAAGATTTTGTAGAAACATTTAAAAGGTTAAAGTTAAAAATAAGCTAAAAAGCTTTAAGGTGTCAGGGTTAACCCTTAGAGAATGACTTGCGCCCAAAGATGTTTTAGTTTGTTGACTCTGTTTCCCAGGGTGCACCTTGGTCAGGTGATGCGACCTCTCACCTGACCTAAGGTAGCTAATTAGTGTGGCTTTAAGTAGCAATGTTTTTGAGTTAGTTTTCTCTTGAATCTGTTCTGTACTGCTGTAATGCTCTTTTGTTGATCTGTTCATGGGTTCTCTGGATTCATGGTTTTGTTTTGTCATAGCCTATGGTTAGTTTTTTCATGTTTAGAGTTGTGTTTGTTTATGTTTGATTTTTTAATTATTAAAACATCTTTAAGTCTTAACCTCTGCACCTATGCCTCGACTTTCATCCAACTATTGTGACAAAGTAATCAGTGATATTACTATTATTAATGCATCTTATTATAATCTATTATTACAAAGAAATAAAAGAAATAAAGAATTTTTTGAGGTTGAGTGTCTTGTGCCTTATTCACACCAGAATTGTATTTGTTTCATACCGCTTCAGCACTGTACACAATGCACAATGATCATTATTGGACAATTTTTTGCAGTAATTCCTCAATTCTTGCTGCTGTTTTAAAGAATGTTTATGTTTTCCCACTACCTCAACACCATATTTTATGTTCTGTTATGTCGTGGTTGCGCACTGGCACTTTGTTGTTGCTCTTGCACATTTGCACGTGCACTTTATGTTGTCTATAAAAATGTTATACTTAGCTAGTTAGTTTTTGTTAATTTATGTTGTAATTTATGTTAGGTCTCTTTGTCCTGTCTCTGCTAGCCAGCTAACTAGGCCTCTTGGTTAGCTAGTTTAGTGTCTATGTTAATTTATGTTGTAAATTTATGTTGCATGTAGCACCTTGGTCCTGGAGGAACGTTGTTTGGTTTCACTGTGTACTAACTGTATATGGTTGTAATGACAATAAAGCCTACTTGAACTTGAACTTGTAATTTCAGTTTAGGTGTTTGTTAAGCAGCTTATTAGAACGGCTTTGATCTCACGCTTCCGCTTACTCGACCATGTCTCTGCTCACTATTTCAACTTGTCACACTATCGAAGGATCTCACACCTTTGAACTAACGCTTTTTTTTACTTGACCACACACCGCTTAGAGATTTTAACAACAGGATCTCGCAGCTCTGAACTAATGCTTCTGCCTCCTTGACAACGTCTCTGCCCAACAACTTCAGCTCGTCACAATACCAAAGGATCCCATGGCTCCAAATTAACGCCTCCGCTTGTCAGATCAATACTCAATAATCATGTTAATTATGCAGAGGAATACCCGAGGCATGGGTATAAACAGGAAATACAGCAATAAAACTCCAGTGTTTAGAATGAGCATATAGGGCATGTGATTGCCACACACTGAGGTCTGTCAGTGAGGAAGTCCAGAATCCAACTGCAAATGTAAAGGCTGACACCCAGGTCCTTGAGCTTGGTGATCAGTGCAGTGGGTATAACTATTAAAAGCAGAGATAAAATCAATAAACATGATTCTTACATACGTCGTGTTGTTGTCCAGATGGGAGAGGGAAGAATGGAGTGCATTATCGTCTGTCTACCTGTTTGGCAAACTGCTTAGTGCTGAGTGCAAATCAATTTTGAATGGTCAACAGGAGAGCATAACTCATTCATTCACTCATCTTCTATACCGCTTTATTCTGTATTCAGGGTCGCGGGGACCTGGAGCCTATCCCAGGAGGCTTAGGGCACGAGGCAGGGTACACCCTGTGGACAGGGTGCCAATCCATTGGGCACACTCACACATTCATTCACACACTATGGGCAATTTTTTTGTGAACAATTAGCTTAACCATATCTTTGGACTGTGGGAGGTAACCCACCAAGCACGGTGAGAACATGCAAACTCCACACAGAGACGGAAATCGAGCCTGGCCGGGAATCGAACCCAGACCCTACACCACCGTGCCGCCAGGAGAGCATAACGTTTCATAATTTTTAAATCATAATCTTTTGAAATGCTTTCTGCATCCCAGGTCAAGTAAGCATAGAAATGATTTAGCTCATCAGGAACAAAGACACTGTTGGTTGGTAGACTCTGTGTGGCTGGTTTGTAGTCAATGATGGATTGGACAACATATAATGTCTTTGGACTGTGGAAGGAAAGTAGCTGAAGAAGCTACCTGGATGAGTCGTATAACGTTTCTACCTAATTTGAAAGAAGTTCAGTTGACCTGACTCAATTTCCAAAAAACCTCATCTAGGCTACTAAGAATCTTCACGTAAAGATTTATTAAAGAATAAAAATTAAAGGTGAAGTAGGTATTTAGGAAGAGACAGGAGGGATAGAAATTAAGTGGAGGATGTGTGTAAGTGTGGGTCATGCAGAACAGCGTTCAGACCCAGAGAAGCTTTTATGCAGGCTTTAATCTGAGATGCTGTAAAATAGCAGTTTCTGAGGCCATCTTCTATGGTGGGGTTTGCTGGTGCAGCACTATCTCTACTGCAGATGGGAAGAAACTGGACAAGCTGATAAGGAGTGCTAGATAATTCTGAGGATTCCCTTGGCTAATCTACAAGAGGGAAAATGGGGAATGGTAGCTAGGCTATCATAATTTCTGGAGAATGACTCTTATGAACCCCAATATGAAATAGTTTAATCTCTTTACTATTTCTATTTAAGCAATTCTCCCTGCTGCTGTACAATCAGAGCTGCTCTCAGTGAACCAGTCACGGTAATGCACACACTGTTATTACTGGTACATCCTGTTGATACAATATACTGTTGTTACAATAACTTAAATTTTACGATATAGTTACAATAGTTGCAATATATTAAATATAGCTACAATATCTCACAATGTGTAGTTACAATATCTTAATTTTTGGTGCAACAGCAAACGTCGCATAACACTTTTATATTTTGCAATTTTATATTACCTACTGCACTTTGTTTTTTCTTTTTCTTTTGTATTTATACACTGTACTGTCTCTACTTTGTTTGCACGCGTTTCTTTGTTGCTGTAGCATAGACATTTCCCCGCTGTGGAACGAATTAAGATATACAGTGGAACCTTGGATCACAAGCATAATTAGTTGCATAATGAGGCGCATTCGTATATCTTAAAACACTCGTAAATTTTCATCTTGCGGAATGCTCGCTCTGCTCTGAGGTTCTACTGTATCTTATTTTAACTTACATTTAAAGTTAATAAGATTTTTCAGATAGACTGACCCATGTCTTAAAACAAAATGATGAATTGCCTTTTCCCTTTACTTAACTGACTGTTTCTTGCTATAATATGGATTTGTACAGTAGTTGTAGTAGCACTTTTGAATCTGTTTCCTTCCTTCCTCTGCATAAGACATCTGGTAGTCTTATCACATTAAGAAGGCAATAAATGTCACAGATTAACTCTTGACAAGGCACACCTGTAAATTCTACCTTGAGAATCTGATAAGAGAATGCTGTAAGTGTGCCAAGCTGGCATCAAAGCTTACTGTAGCTACTTTGTACAATCTAAAATATAAAACATATCCTGGGTTGTTTATCACTTTTTTTGTTTATTGCATAATTCCATACGAGTTCTTTCATAGTTTGGATGTCGTGAGTGTTAATGTACAATGTTAAAAATGAAGAAAATCACTGAAGGATAAGGTATATCCAAACTTTTGACTAGTAGTGTAATAGGTACTATTGACTATTGACTATTGGATTGATGGATAATGTTAAATCAACATGTCAAACGTTGCTAACAGTGTACAGTGATATGGATCATATTCAAATAATGTTAAAACCGTGTGCTACCAGTATGTCAGGGAATGTAACCTCTGATAAATCTATGTATTTGCACATTCATCTTATATTACAGTCTGTATATTTACAGAGTATAACTTATATTTTTTCTCGTCTACTACTTTTGTTGCACATATAAGTTGTACATATTTACTTTTAATCTTCACTGTCTGTAGTTGTTGCAATTCCTTTTCACTGCTACTGTACTTTGTACTATACTATGTTTGTATTAAATAAAATTTTAACATTTTGAATCTTTAACTGTACTATATTTTTGCAGCATAACGACTATACAAAGCTATTGGCACGATATTGAGAAAGTAGCGCGGACTGCTGCAACTATTAATTTCTACTACTGACTTAGGTCCAAAATGGTGTTCCAGCAACTTCGATAAATGAGTTAATCATGATCTATGGTCTTTGGTTCAACCATAGGAATTACTAGACCCCTTTCACTGGTGCATGTACGCCAGTAATATATAAAATTCAAGTTTCAGCCAGCTGCTAATCAGCATTAGTTTAATTGAAATTGATACTAACATGTAAGCCATGCACGTAAGCATGCACGGCAGTCTCTAGAGTTTGATTGAGTAACTTTATTTTAAACAGCTGACTCATTAATGAAACTCAGGAAATAGTGCGCTAAGAAAGAGAAATTGCTATAGCATGTGAACATCTTTAATACAACATTAACAAACATTTAAGACAAAAAAGTATGAATTGAGCTGCAGGACTGTAAATTATTTTGAGGCTAGACCCAGCAGGTTTTCCCTGCTGCACCGGTAACCTTGGGATAAGTGTTCCCCACTTGCTAAATCCCATTTTAATGCCTGTTTAAAAGGGGAACATTTACAGTAGACTCCAGTCATGTCTCCAGACACCACTACACCTCTGCTCTTTGTTTCACACACACACACACACACACACACACACACACACACACACACACACACACACACACACACACACACACCTTTTCCTGCTCACCCTTAATTGTATGCGTTCCGTACAATCCCACACACACTGCGGTGAGCAATGATGATAAAAAACACACTGCCATCTCAGAGAAAAAATCCCCCCAGTGTGTACTGACAATGTGAAGTAAAAGTTACAGAAACCTCTAAAAGACCACTCCCAATCACCCTCCCCACACACTGGCACACACACCCGCAGTAAGTGAAAAGAACAAAAAGATATGTTATTTTCTTACAGTATTTTTGTGTTTAATTACACCATAGTAAATTTATTGGAGCTTTTTCTTTCCTTTTTTCATCAGAGTTACTAAATAAAGAATAAAAATATTTACAATTCCGCAGACTGCAAGCTAATGAAGGCTGCTTTCACACCAGGCATGGATCTATACTGTACAGATCTGAGTGCTTCCCCAAAGTCTGGTAGGTTTGTGTTTTGTGACCTCTCAGGTACAGTTTGACACGGAAGAGGACTGGTGTTAAAAAACTGCACTGTCTCCTTTGAATTCTCTGTGCATGCAGCATGTACCGATCTCAATTCACTTCAATTCAATTTTATTTGTATAGCGCTTTTAACAATTGTCTTTGTCGCAAAGCAGCTTTACACAATCAAAAGTATTATTTAAGTTATTATGAAATGTGAATGTGTATAAATCAAAATGGTCAGTTTGTCCCTGGTGAGCAAGCCGAGGGTGACAGTGGCAAGGAAAAACTCCCTGGGATGGTAATAGGAAGAAACCTTGAGTGGAACCAGACTCAACAGGGAACCCATCCTCATTTGGGTGAAACAGAAAGCAGGAATTGATCTGCATTTATACAGTGTGTAGGGTGGGAGGCAGTTCAGCTATAATAGCTGATGTTAATTGATGTTAATATGGAGTCCAGGTAGTTATTGGAGAGTCAAGTAGACTTGTAGGAAGTTCCAGTCCTGAACTATCGAACCGTCATGTCCTTAGAGAAACAGTTGCCAACATCAGTCGAGTCCAGAACCGTCTTCTAGGTAGAGAGAATCATTCCCAGACACCAGACGCATCCCAGAGAGACACACGGGGCATCCATGTGACGAGATCTTCAGCCAGAAGCGGGGCACCAGGATGGGTCAGACAGGTCCGGAGGGCAGAGGGAGTCTGGATCACTGGCAGCTCAGGAACAACATGTGTAGCTCGACAGAGAGAGAGAAAGAGTGAAAGGGGGAGACAGGAGGAGAGAGGAAAAAGAAAGAGGGGGGGAAAGAGAAGAAGAGGAGAGATGGCAGTTAGGTATGGTCTCAGTCACAAACCCATAATTTTTACCCATACTGCAGACATTGGTAAGTCCCAGAATGCACAAATAAAAACATTATGTGGATACATTTTGAAATTGAAATGATACAATAGAATTGCTGTGAATTTAGTAAATGTCAGTGTAATCTCAATATCCTAAAATAAACTCGTCTGGTGTCTGGGAGTAATTCTCTCTACCTAGAAGACGGTTCTGGACTCGACTGATGTTGGCAACTGTTTCTCTCAAAATGACGAAGCACTGAAAATTAGTAGTTGAATTATCTGATAATATCAGAGAGTAATTTCAATTATCCTGCGGAACTGAATTATGTTTATGGGTTTATTGTATTATCAGTAGTGAGCACTTGCAAAGCAACAGAATGCAGTTATTTTAAAGGTGTGTGTGTGTGTGGGGGGGGGGGGGGGATTCTTTCTATACATACTGTAATTAAGATTTACTAAGAACTTGAGCCAGTCCAATTTTTGTTTTTACTTTTTTTTTTTTCAGATCAGTAATGAGTTTCTGAGAATTACAACTGCTCCACTTCAAGCAAGATTGCTGGTTTCCTTGGACAAGCAACACTACAAACTGATCGAGATCATCAGAAACAAGGGTGGAATGTTCAGAGAGAAAACCAGAGATATAATCTTCATCTTCAAGTTCTTGATCTGGTAAAAGGCAGAAATTAGCTGGATGTCAAATGTAATATTGTGAATGGAAGCCACAGGAGCTGAGCAAGGCATCCAAATCAAGTTGGCTGTGATGCACTAAATGAAAACATAACTAGCAGAATAAAACATGGTAGTTTAACTTGTTCACAGGTTAGTGTATGCTGTCTGAATACAGGTTTTAATGTCTGCCATGTTCATTTTATCATGCTTTACAAGCCTAACATAACGAACAATACAATGTTTGTTTTTACATGCCTAGAGCCTGGAGGTGAATGTATGAAGAGACTATTTCCTGAAATGTCTTATGGTGTATTTAGTGGAAGATGTGGACCAACTGATTAAGCACTGGTAAGCATTTGTTCATGAAGCATTTCAACCTTAGAACTAAAAAATGTTACTGAATTCATAAATTAGTCTTGCTCTAAGGTTCAGGTGGCAGCTTAGTGCTGGGGTTTAAACCTGTGAGCTTCCAATCTGTATACCAACATCCAAAAACTACACAACTACCTCTGCCCCTTCATATTGACAAATACGAGGTCAGTGGCATTATCAGCTGCAGCACAACCTTTACACATGGCCATTTTTTTTTAATCATAGTATAAACAAGTTCATATGCATGTGAAGTCAGGCAAGCCAATACCTTTTGGCAATATAATGTAATATATAATGTGTGTGTACAGTATATGTATGTCAGTTGTTTTGGCCTATTCATTGACATAATCAAATTTAACTTGATGCACCATAATCCTAGGTGTTTTTTTGCACTCATAGTGAGCATTAAGTGATTTTTACATGTACTGTATACATCAGACACTGTTTTGCCAAATAGAGCAACTTGTCTAACAAATGTCCTTTCTTTTATTAGGTGGTTCAGAAGGATGACGCTCAGGCAGAACTTGACAGGTGCACGATGGCCATGTTTGTCCTCAGGGAGGAAGAGGACTGTCTTAGCCACCACAGGAAATTAGGATTGTGATTCATTGAGTTTCCATCAGTCGCACATGAATGTTCCATGTTGTTTGGCCTCATCTATGCGCTAAACTTGAGCTATCCTGGTGAGCTCAAACTGCCCTGCAGAAAATATTTAGGAAACGTATTCTATATTGACATTAAAATATTAAATTTTGGTAACTTTATTTGTCAAACAATTGTCAGATTTTCACATGGTTAGCAAATAGGTTTACAGTTCTTAAGCTTAAGTTATTAAAAATGCATTGTTTTATTTATTTTATTTTTCTGTTTTTTAATTGGAGAAATAATTTATTAGTACAACAAAAAGAAAAGGTAATGTACTGTATGGTTTCAAGGATGGTAATAAATGTTTTTAGAACTTGTTTGTTCATTGTCTTCATTTATAAAAGTAACTTAAAAAAAAAAGTTACTAACTTCATTTATAAATGTAACCTCTACATAAATGAACTTTTTTGGCATAGAGATAAGCAGTGGTGTCAAAAGTATTCACATTTATTACTTGGGTGGAAGTATAGATACTAGGGTTTAAAAAGACTTCTTTAGAAGTTGAACCTCATAAAAAAAAAGAAAAATGTGTTGTTTTTTTGTTGTATTTTTTAACGGCCATAGTGATTTGGGATACATATGGCAATTGAAAAAGAATGCATTTTAGTACAATGCAAATACATTAAAGAACCATATATGTGTTCCTCGCTGCTACTTGGTTGTGACATTTCGCTCAAATCTTGAGTCTCTATCACGGACATCTTTGTCTACTTATCACAACCTTGTCAACCGAAAATGCTATTTTATTCAAATGTCCTTGCTGGAGCGTGTGAAGTGACGTCATGTGCAGGTGCGATTACTTTATACTACCTGAATGTAATTTTTTTTTTTTTAAGGTAAAAACTAAACGTAAATTTAATGTTAAATTTTAGTTTTTGTTTTAAAGTTATATAATCAAATTGTTACAAAGTAATAACTTTTGTTTCTGATTTGGATGGATGAATTATTTTGCTTTAGTGAAACTTAAAAAAATATTTTTTTATTTAATCAATAGTGCTGTTTAATAAACCTTAAATAAAATTATAACATTTGATTTAAGAGAAAGTAAAAAAATTACTTGTAACAAATTGCAGCATTTTTTTAAAAAGTTGATCCAAAGTATAATCTTTTTCAGTGTACTTAAAATTTTACATTTTTCTAAAGTAAAAAAAAACAACAACAAAAAAGTCAAAAAATAAGTTTTACTGGCCTAAGGTATTGTAGCAACCTTTGTTTTTGATTTGGATGGATGAATTTTTTTTTGCTTTGGGGAAACTTTTATCAAAATTTAATCAAATAATATTGAATCAAAATTAAACCTTAAATAAAATTATAACATTTAATTTGAGAAAAAGTAAAAAGAATTACTTGTAACAAATTGAAGCAATTTTTTAAACGTTAATCCAAAGTGTTAATTTTTTCATTGCACAGGCAGAAGAGTTTTGGGGGGATATTTGCACAATACTGTACATCACATTTCATTGTGAATTTGTGACAATTTAATTCTCAAAGTAGTCACGATCAGTGTCTTTACAGCGCCCCTGGTGGAAGATCTGGGAACATGTGGGATAATGTGACATGTTCTGTTGGATATATATATAATATATAAATATTAAACCAGGAATCTGAAACATATCACCCAAATGTGACTTAATCCCTGACATGTGTCACTTATCTTCTATCACTTATATTTTGAGCATTTTCCCTTGTCCTTGATCCCACTGAGGACTTCATGAACCAACACAAGAACTATGTTGTCACGGCGTGCACCAGGGAGGGGCATGCGCCTCAATCTGTTGTTGCTTCTCACTCACATTTAAATTCATGCTGTCACGTTCAGTACAGTTACTGTCTTCAGACCCGCATGTGAACACCTTTCACCTCTTTCCTCCCCTTCTTTTTGCCCTCCCTCATTAAACCATCTCCTTTCCCATTTTTCTAAACAAGAATTACCTTTTTTCTATAAGACCTCGCCTCGTGTCCATGTGTCTGTGGTGCCAAACATGGCCAAACAATCCCTTTACAATGGATACAAAGACACACTATTAATAAAATGCAGTAATGTATATCTTAGTTGTATATCTTTATTAACTAGAAAATGTGTATTTGTTATAACTGTTTATAAGAATTAATTAGTCAAATCATAAAGGCCATGATTGTTACCCGTTCAGTCTTTTAATGTCATTTAGATGTCTGTGTGTGAGTCGAGAGCGCAGGTTGGACTTGTTAATGTTCATTACAGAAAATGCCTGCTCGCAGAGATATGTCGTCCCGAACATACTGAGGATTTTGGACGCAAAACCTGTCATTTTGGGGAACGCCGGTCCAAGGTTTTGGTAAAATAAATCTACAGTGACTGTTGCGAATTTGTCCTTCAAAGGTGTGTTGCACTGCAGTTAGATTAGTTCTATTTGGAGGTTCTCCAGTACATCCGTTGCGTTCGCAGTAAACGGTGAACGGAAGACAGCGATTTCCTTCTCAAGTTCATTAAAGACCTGGAACCGATTCTAAAACTCCTTCTACAGACCAACAATTTTTTCTTTGTATTTGTCCACGTTGTCTTTGCCGTGAGTGGTGTACACAGATTTTAAAGAGGGAAAACAAGCTGGGTTACCTTGGGAAAGCTGTGTCGCCCACAGATCTAATTTCATCTCAAACACGCGAATGCAATCGGAATATTCAGTTACGATTTTGTTGTGGCCTTGCATCTTAGCATTGAGCATATTTAAGTGCTCGGTTACGTCCACCATAAAAGCTAGGTCACGAACCCACTCGGGGTCATCCAGCTCAGTCACCGGTTTTCCCTTGTCTTTTATGAACTGACTGATTTCTGAGCGCAGTTCAAAAAAACATCTGAGCAAATACTTTTTTAATTTTGTTACAACGCCTGCCTTTTTCCCGACCATGGATGAAGCGCCATCCATTGCCACACTAACGCGCGACTCCAGTCAACTTCCAGTCTATCCAGACCATCAATGAGGCTGGCATAAATGTCGTTGGAGGTAGTCTTGTCTGTCATTGGAACCAGCCCAACAAATTCTTCAGTGATGTTCAAAGATTCATCAACTCCACGAATAAATAACCCCAGCTGAGCTATGTCGTTAACGTCAGTACTCTTATCGAGTGCTACAGAGAAAGCAATGAATGTCTTAACTTTGGCTCTCAGCTGACGGTTCAAGTCTCTTGCAAGTCTCTTTCAGCCACAGTATTTCTGGACAAGCTAATACTGGCAAAAGCCTGTTTTTTCTCAGGACACACAAGCTTCGCTGCCTTTACCATAAACTTCTTGATAAATTCTCCCTCTGAAAATGGCTTTGATGCCGCTGTGATTTCATTGGCAATCAAATAGCTGGCCTTTACAGCTTCATCAGTCCCTGCTTTTTGTAAACATTGATTGTTTTTTTTTTATAAAGCAGATGCTAAAGCCTTAACTTTTTCCGTTCGGAGTTGTCCAGTGTATTGATTATATTTCTCTGCGTGTATGTCATAGTACCGTTTAATGTTGTATTCTTTTTGCACAGCCACGGCTTGTGAGCAGATTAAACATACCAGCTTGCCGTTGACCTCACAGAAGAAATAGTCCTACTTCCATTTCTCCTGTAACATCCGCCCTTCCAGATCAATTTTTCTTTTTTTGGACATTGTTTAAAAATTGCGAGTGCTTGCCACACATCTTCAAATAGCCGAAGAAATTTGATTTAGGCGCCAATTTAGAATGCGCATGCGTGTTAGAGGTTTCGGCAGAAGCGCAATAGAAGAGCAGTTAAATGATCAATGATAAAATAAAAAAATTAATAAAACCAAACACAATATTGTTACCCGGACATAGACTTTATTTAATACTACAACTACTAATAATAATGATAATAAAAAAGATTTGATATTTAATATTATTGTTCAAATCATTCCGCGGGCCATACTGGACGTCTTAGTGGACCGTATTCGGCCCGCGGGCCGTATGTTTGACACCCCTGATCTAGAGTCATTACAAATATTTTATAAATCTAAAAACAAAGAGTTACACACACAGGTTTTAACAATATTAAACACTACATTTGTCTTTGGGATGCAGCATTGTGGTCCACATAGATATTGTTGCAGGTGCTTCAGGATGTAGAACTAACCATTCCCCAAACAGAACTGAGTGGAGGTTGCCCAGCTGAAGTCTGGAAACAAAAACAGAAAACATACGGAAGTGAAGTAAATTACTGATAGTCCACAGGCAATTTAAGGCTCGACATTAAGACATAAAATTCTATACAGTGGGGTAGGAAATGTTCTTGATTTATTTTCTCATGGTTACCTGGACCAGAGAGAAATGAGCAGTGCAGGTGTACTGTACAGGGACTAACCTTGACCTCGGTCCTAATGCTAATATTTTTTAGGTGTTTACAGATACTATAATAATGTTACACACTCACAGGGTACAGTGATGGTGATTGGCTGTGATTCGGACAAGACCAGAACTGGGTCCAGATTTAGCACAGCTGCACACTTGTACTGCACTCCGTCATCCTCACGTCTGGCCGTAACGTTCAGTTTCACTGTCACATTCACAGTCATCATTTCATTTACCAAGTTTGAAAGCAATGTTTTATTGAATATTGTAAAACCGTTGTTTTGCTTCGGATCGGCTCTGCTCCAGTATACACTGAGTTTATGTCCAGGACCGACGTTTTCAATCTCGCACATCAGCTCTGTCTGATCTCCTGCTATCCACACATCCGACACAGAGCTCACCATAATGCTGTCTGGTCTCTCTTTTCACACACACACACACACACACACACACACACACACACACACACATAATGAATATAATAATTGTGCACACAATAAAAAAGTTATGAGATTTTATGAGATGGTGGTACTCACTGTAAATGGTGAGATTTACACGACTCACACAATCATCAGTTGCTGTTGTGATGTAACACTTCAGAAATTTAGGTTCCTCCCAATTCATCAGACTGTCCACCCTCCACATCAAACTTGTTTCAGTGCCTGTAATCGGTTGTGATAATATAGACTCCCAGCCCAGTATGTATTGTGTCACAGGTTTCCTCTGTATGGAGCAGTTCACTTCAGCAGGGTGTCCATACTCCACCAGCAGAGATGCCGGAGTGACGACAAGATCTCTACATACTTCTGTTCAGCACAATAACAAACCTAAAGTTTATCTTGTGTTTAGTGCAAAGTACAATATAACAGTACAATAATGTAATTCATATAAAACGAACTTAAGTAAATGACAAATTAAATAGATAGATAGATAGATAGATAGATAATTGTTTATTAAAAGGTGGCCTTTTATTGTGGGCAGTATAAGGTACACCTGTGCACTACTCATGATGTCAGATCAGCATATTGATGTGGCACACCTCAGCAAAGCAGAAGTGCTCACTATCACACATTTAGACTGATTTGTAAACAATGATTGAGAGAAATGGTAATATTGTGTATCTGGAATGAATTTTAGATCTTTAAGTCCATCTCATGAAAAATCGGAGCAGAAACAAAGGTGTTGCGTTAAAATTTTTGTTGAGTGTATATATGCTTCCGTGAAATATCGACAATTCGCCATTCATTCCTGCATTGATAATCAGCGATATTTTATAAGGAAATTTTGGGATTTAGCTCTACTTAATTTTATAATGTTTTGAGAAAATTCCTTATTTCGTGCATTCTATTTGAAGCTTCTGAAATGTCGGATGTTTTTTTTAGTGTGACAGTGCTTTAGATGGAGCAGATCTACTGTATGCTAAAACAATGTAATGACCCCTCCTATAAAGCTTTATTATTGAGTTTGAATAAATCAGATCTACCACAGCAGATAATAAACTATGCTATGTCATAACCGAGGCAAACACCACGATTGTGCCTTGTTTCGTTCGGTGTTGCTAGGCAACGGACCACGCGCCTATTCGGGAATGTGGAAATGTGGAAGTGATGTGTGGCCACTCAATGAGAACTAAACCAAAGATTTTGGTACCTACACTGGGTGTAACATCTTCATAGTGACACTAAACAGCTGAACAACTTCACTTTTCTGGTTACCTTTGGGAAAAAAAGCTGTATTTTGTTTGTTTATATTTAGAATTTTTATAACAGTACAAGAAGATAACAGTTTGGTCTGTGCAGTTAGTGCCCTTGTAGAGAATAAATAAATGAATAACACCTTCCAATCCCCTCTCAAGAGAGTGCCATAGTCTATTGTTAGTGTTGGCTGAAACTAATTAACACTAACCTAAACCATTGATCATGAATTTCAGCTGAAACTAATTCTATACATGAAAATGTAGATGCAGATTCCAAATGTGTGTGTATATATATATATATATATATATATATATATATATATATATATATACACATACAGTGGTGTGAAAAACTATTTGCCCCCTTCATGATTTCTTATTCTTTTGCATGTTTGTCACACAAAATGTTTCTGATCATCAAACACATTTAACTATTAGTCAAAGATAACACAAGTAAACACAAAATGCAGTTTTTAAATGATGGTTTTTATTATTTAGGGAGAAAAAAAACTCCAAATCTACATGGCCCTGTGTGAAAAAGTGATTGCCCCCCTTGTTAAAAAATAACTTAACTGTGGTTTATCACACCTGAGTTCAATTTCTGTAGTCACACCCAGGCCTGATTACTGCCACACCTGTTTCAATCAAGAAATCACTTAAATAGGAGCTACCTGACACAGAGAAGTAGACCAAAAGCACCTCAAAAGCTAGACATTATGCCTAGATCCCAAAAAATTCTGGAACAAATGAGAACAAAAGTAATTGGGATCTATCAGTCTGGTAAAGGTTATAAAGCCATTTCTAAAGCTTTGGGACTCCAGCGAACCACAGTGAGAGCCATTATCCACAAATGGCAAAAACATGGAACAGTGGTGAACCTTCCCAGGAGAGGCCGGCCGACCAAAATTACCCCAAGAGCGCAGAGACAACTCATCCGAGAGGCCACAAAAGACCCCAGGACAACATCTAAAGAACTGCAGGCCTCACTTGCCTCAATTAAGGTCAGTGTTCACGACTCCACCATAAGAAAGAGACTGGGCAAAAACGGCCTGCATGGCAGATTTCCAAGGCGCAAACCACTTTTAAGCAAAAAGAACATTAAGGCTCTCAATTTTGCTAAAAAACATCTCAATGATCGCCAAGATTTTTGACCGACGAGACAAAAGTTGAAATTTTTGGAAGGTGCGTGTCCCGTTACATCTGGCGTAAAAGTAACACAGCATTTCAGAAAAAGAACATCATACCAACAGTAAAATAGTGGTAGTGTGATGGTCTGGACCTGGAAGGCTTGCTGTGATAGATGGAACCATGAATTCTACTGTCTACCAAAAAATCCTGAAGAAGAATGTCCGGCCATCTGTTCGTCAACTCAAACTGAAGCGATCTTGGGTGATTTTAGGTTATCAGTTAAAAGTAGGTGACACTGGCGCGGCGCTTCTAGTGATATGCATCAGTGAAAATATTGCCATTGTGCAACTCACAAGGTGCAGGTTAAATAAGTTTATATACTTATTTAATATATACTAGCATAAGTACACTGTTAAAGAGTTTGTAGTAATATTTAAAAGGTTAAAGCTAAAAATAAGCTAATTAGCTTTAAAGTGGCAGGGTTAACCCTTAGAGGGCGACTTGGGCCCAAAGACTTTTTAGTTTGTTGACTCTGTTTCCCAGGGTGCACCTTAGTCAGGTGATGCGAACTCTCCCCTGAACCGAGGTTGCTAATTAGTGTGGCTTTTATGGAAGCAAAACTGTCATTAATAATTCACACAAAAGACACGATGCACACATGCATATCCTAACTCACCTGCAAGAAAAAAAAATATATTCACAAAAAAACAACTTGTGCACAAAATAAATATATATATATATATATATATATATATTCATAATACAAATGAAAAACACATCTCACGGATGTACAACTGTGTAATTTTTTTTTTAATTGTTAAAATTCACGTGTGTATCATGGACTTTGAATGTGAAAATTGTCTTTCTTGTGTGAAAATCGTCTTTCTTGTGTGTGTGTATTTTTGAGACGTTGCTGCCAGCAACGTGGGTCACTCGTACTTTTTATCCAATCAGATGCGACCTCACCATTCAACCAATCACAGCCCTCCAGGAGTGCAGCACTCAAGTAGCTCAGCTTTGCACACCTTTCGTGCAATCTGAGTTAATTACAACGAAATTAAGTTTTACCTACTCAAACCACGAACAGGATGCACGTGTAAGTTATTACTTTATTTCGTAATGTTTAATTAATGAACTTCTCTAAGATATGAACCAAACGATCATGAAGAGACTGGACAAGCTGATAAGGAGAGCTAGCTAAGTTCTGGGGATTCTCTTGGCTAATGTACAAGAGGGAGAATGGAGGGTGGTAGCTAAGCTATCATAATTTCTGGAGAATTACTTTTAACTTTTCCTTTAATCTCTTTACTATTTCTATTTAAGCAATATCTTTTCTCCCTGCTGCTGTACAATAAGAGCTGCTCTCAGTGAACCAGTCACGGTAGTGCACACACTGTTATTACTGTTACATCCTGTTGATACAATATACTGTTGTTACAATAACTTAAATTTTACGATATAGTTACAATAGTTGCAATATATTAAATATAGCTACAATATCTCACAAAGTGTAGTTACAATATCTTAATTTTTGGTGCAACAGCAAATGTCGCATAACACTTTTATATTTTGCAATTTTATATTACTTACTGCACTTTGTTTTTTCTTTTTCTTTTGTATTTATACACTGTACTGTCTCTACTTTGTTTGCACACGTTTCTTTGTTGCTGTAGCGTAGACATTTCCCCACTGTAGGACGAATAAAGATATACAGTGGAACCTTGGATTACAAGCACAATTAGTTGCATAATGAGGCGAGTTCGTATATCTCAAAAGACTCGTAAATTTCCCCATAAGATATGATGAAAACTCAGATTATTCGTTCCACAACCCCCCCCCCAAAAAAAAATATTCAAATTATTAATGCTAAATTATAAAAATTTAACCTGCACTTAAAAAAAAATTAACCTTTAAAAAAAATATATCCAGACAGATAAGTGTTTTCGTTAGTGTTTGTGTGAAGGCGAGAGGAGTAGGGGAGTGGCACACACACACACACAAAAGTTCAGGCTGACAGAGAGCGAGAAAGTGGATCTTTAACCTCTTTAATGACATTTGCTTTTTGCTCATCTTGCGAAATGCTCGCAAATCGGGTTACTCGCAATCTGAGGTTTCATTTTATTTTATCTTACATTCAAAGTTAATGAGACAATTTTTCAGATGGACTGACTGATGTCTTAAAATAAATGATATTAATTGCCTTTTCTCATTACTTAACTGACTGTTTCTTGCCATAATATGGATTTGTACAGTAGTTGAAGTAGCACTTGACTCTGTTTCCCCCCTTCCTCTGCACAATCTGATGGTCTAATCACATTGAGAAGGCAATAAATGCCACTTATTCTTAACAAGGCACACCTGAGTATTAAAAACCATTCTACCTTGTAAATCTAATGAGAGAATGCTGCGAGTGTGCCAAGCTGGCATTAAAGCTTAATGGACAATCTAAAATATAAAACATATCCTGGGTTGTTTATTGCATAATTCCATAGGAGTTCTTTCATAGTTTGAATATCATGAGTATTTATGTACATACAATGTTAAATAATAAAAATAAAGAAAATCACTGGAGAAGGAAGGTATATCTAAACTTATGACAAGTAGTGTCCCTGTGGGTCTGTTGCAGTTTCTCATGAGTTCGGAAAATATCCTTAAACTGGGATTCAGTCCTGCAAAAATGTATAATTTTTCTGTTTTTGTCATGCTGATGTTTATGTCAGGTACTGGGGTGCTTGAAGAAATAGACCAAAACGCAGGTGAGAGTCACACTGACGAAGAGTTTGCTGTGATAAGGTGTGAACCCAACAACTGAACTGAGTAGCGATTGAGAGATTTGATTTTAGAGCTGGCGGTCCATTATTGTTACAATGAGTTTAATTCGCTGAGACGTGGTCAGGGAGCAGAAACGTAAGCATAAGTCAGTGAGTCCGATCAGCATGGTAACAAAGCTACCTAAAAGCTGTTAAATCCAATATTGAAGCGACGAATCCAAAACGTAAGTCAATATGGTTAAAAATGAGAAGGGGAAAATAATCCGGGAAACACAATTGGGCAAAATGCACACAAAAATTCGCCAGCATGACAGCTAATTTTTAAACCTCAAAAAACATGTGTTTTAGAATTGACATCACACTCTCAAACAGAGGTGAGTAAACCTGTATATCCAGGTTTACTGTGTATACCTACTTATTTTTCAATCAGCACTGCGCATGCACACTTCTGCAGAGGAAGTAACGAGTTACATTTACTCCATCTTATTTACTTAAATAACTTTTTGAAAAAAAATGTGTTATATGTGTCTGCCAAAAAGAGACAGACACATAAAAACACGACTTCTAACCTGACTAAATATGTCACAGTAAGTTTAGCTGTTTTGCTGAATGTTGCAATGTTGCCATATATAATTATTCTAATTATACTACACACACACACAAATGTATAATTATTATAATTTAAAAAAAAATTAATCAGACAGTTGCTCAGTTACTTAAGTAGTCTTTTTTACTCTTACTTGAGTAATATTTTGGAGCACTACTTTTTACTTCTACTTAAATAATATTATTTTGAAGTATAGCTACTCTTACTTGAGTATTTTTTTTTGCCTACTCTACCCACCTCTGCAGTTCTCCACCCACCCTGATACACTGATACTTTGGCGTTTTGTTAGAGTCAGAGGTCATGTGTATGAAAAAACACAGTGTATGGACTTCTGTCTCGAAACCTCACAAGAGTTATGAGTTCGTCCTACCTATAAGTCTCTCCTACCCATGTCTACCACGCTTGCACAGGCCAAAAATATTTCATGATTCGACACTTTCAGGCACATCCTCTGACATGAACTGTCAACCGTGGTACCTTATATAGACAGGTGTGTGCCTTTCCAAATCATGTGCAATCAACTGAATTTACCACAGGTGGACTCCAATTAAGCTGTAGAAACATCTTAAGGATGATCAGGGGAAACAGGATGCGACTGAGCTCAATTTTGAGATTCATGGCAAAGGCTGTGAATACTTATGTACATGTGCTTTCTCAATTTTATTTTTAAAAATAAATTTTAAAAAATCTCAAGTGAAAAACTTTTTTATGTGGTCATAATGGAGTGTTGTGTGTACAATTCTAAGGCAAATAATTTTAGTAAGGCCGTGAATGTAGAAAAAGTGATGTGCTGTGAATACTTTCCGGATGCACTGTAGTATATGAACATGTAAGAATTAAATGTCAAAACAATGTGGTTTTACCCAAAATATAAGCCGAGGCACACCTTGGGGTCTGCACATATGCAAGCACAGCAGTCTCTAGAGTTTAAGTGAATAACTTTAAGGTTATACTTTATTTTAAACTGCTGACTCATTCAGGAAATTGTGCGCTAAGAAAAAAAAAAGCTGCTTTAGCATGTGAGCATGCTTAATATAACATTAACTGACATTCAAGAAAAAAAAAACTTGTGAATTGAGCTGCAGGGCATTTTCCCCGCTGCACCGGTACACTTGGGTTTAGTGTTCCCCACTTGCTAAATCCCATTTTAACCCATGTTTAAAGGTGATGATTTGGTTTGCTACATGCACACAGTAATATAACTATATGTCTATTTTGACACACACCAAAATCTGGCTTCTTGTGGGAAATTTAAATAATCAGAGATCAAATGAAGTGAATGATGAAGTAAATGATCCAAACAAAAACCAGCTTTTAGAAAAAACAATCCCATGATGCTACATCATTGCTGATAGCTAGCAACAGCTCAGCTAACCTCAGCCCAGGTACTGGCCCTTTCTACTGTGAAATAAATATACAAGAGTAGTCCTACTGTATATTACAATAATTATAGCACAGGGTGTTGTTTTCCCTTTGGGGCCATTTACAGTACACCCCACTCATGTCTCCAGACACCACTACACCACTGCTCTCTCTCTCTCTCTCTCTCTCTCTCTCTCACACACACACACACGCACACTTGTTCCTGCTCACCTGCAATTGTATTCATTCCGTACAATCCCACACACACTGCGGTGAGCAACGATGATAAAAAACACACTGCCATCTCAGAGCACCAGAAAATCATCAGAGTGTGAACTGACAGAGTGAAGTAAAAGATATAAAAACCTCTAAAAGACCACTCCCAATCAAACCCCAACCCCCCCCCCCCCCCACACACACACACACACACACACACACACTCACACACCTAAGTGGAAAGTACAGAAGGATATGTGGTTTTGTTACAGTATTTTTTGTGTTTAATTACACCATAGTACATTTATTGGAGCTTTTCTATTATTTTCTCATTAGAGTTACTAAATAAAGTAAAATCTTATAGTCAAAATAATACAAATATTTACTATTCCGCAGACTTCAAGCTAATGAAGGCTGCTTTCACACCAGGCATGGAACTGAGCACGGTACTGAGTGCTGCCCCGAATTATGGTAGGTTTGTGCTTTGTGACCTCTCAGGTACAGTTCGACACGGAAGAGGACTAGTGTTTGGAACTGGACTGTCTCCTCTGAATTCTCTCCGTGTGCAGCATTTACTGATCTCATCCTCTGCCCTACACAGCCAGAGCTGGTACAGTAGGAGGGCAGGTGAAAGGGCCGCCGTGAGATTGTCTCAAACATATCTATAACGTTAGTGAACTATGACTTTTGAGTCTCTTATTCTTTTTATTTGTTGGTGGAATATAAACCATTTAGCTGCAAACTGCCAGCTGCTGTTTGTAGAGTTTTGTAAGATCTTTGACTCGGGTTGCACCACAGACACACAGAGATGAGGTGAGGTCTTACAGGTAAAGGGTAGTTTTATTAAGAATAATGGGAAAAGGTAAGGGAACTAAGGAGGGTGAAAAGAAAAGCGTGGAGGAGAGAAGTGAGGATTGCACATGCAGGTCCAGGCAGTGCCCAGTTGGCAGAGGGACTCACGGTGACGCACAGGTCCGAGACACAGAGCTCAAGCAGGTGAAGGGCACCACTTTGTCCTTGTGCTGTTAGATGGCGAGCTTAAGTGGATATGGTGGTGGCACTGATGCAAGCAGCTGACACAGGAAGAAGGGCATAAGCTGGTGCACCAACAGCGTTTTGTGCGTAGCGAGCTCAGACTGGTGCATCAACAGAATAGTATGCATAACACACTAAAACTTGTTTATGATCAGCAATGTAAGCTCACCTTCATGCCATTCCCGAGACATGGGGTATTGCTCTGCTCACAATAGAAGAGACTAGTGTCCAGAAGGGTCCTCATTGGCGGCTTAAGAGCAGCAGAGTGGTTTGCCCTGGCTTTTGCTGGTATGGGCTTTAATGCAGCTTAACTCTTCCATTCGCTGGCCCTACCCAGCCATTCTTTGACGTGGCCTCGGCGAGAGCCCTTGTGACTTCCGACATCTGGGCGGCTTACCCTGACTTGGCATGAGGGCCCCAGCACCTTGTCCTTGTCAGCAGTTTGCATTAGTTGGTGCGTGCCGTAGATGAAGGTGCCACGGCAGTAAGAGCGCCAAGTGGTTCTCATGCCCACTTGTGAGTACGCAACAGATGGCTCCTATAACACTTCAATTGTCAGCTAGTGAAGTTAATCGTCTGTCTAAAAAACATTAACCCAATGGTTTTTTAAACTCATTTTTGTACAGTAAGTGTCAATAGCTCTGGTTCTGATTTTTCAAATTTGTTGTATAAAGTACTCAGATGAGGAAATTAACATCACTGTAGTATTTCTTCTATACAACATAGTGTTATGACTTTTTTGAATTAAGCTCTAATTACATTTAAAAACTACTTTGTTTGAGTACCTACTGTACTAGCATAAGTGCATGAATAAAGAGTTCGTAGCAATAGTTAAAAGCTTAAAAGCTCGGCCGTGATCATTTGAGTGTTCCTTAATTAGAAAATCAGGTCGATCTCAAACTTTTTTTCTTTCTTCGCCTGATCGCCTAGCGAAGGGATATTTTAGAAAAGAAATTACAGAATTTTCTCTCATATATAGCTTCCACATCAATCACTATTCAATAGATTAACTATTGAAAAATATTAACTACAAAATATTGATTTGCTAAGAACAAAAGTAGGAGAGTTCAGGGCGCACAGTGCTGGAGAGGTCATCTTCTCGCGTGGCATATCAACCGACTCGAATTGATAACTTTATTTCCAGCCCTGAAATACTCCCTCCAGCAATCAAGAGGCTAGCATGTGCTAGCATGGATGGACAATATTACGGCTTGTAAATATCGCCTGGGCAGACTAGATTTGCCCCACTAAGGAAACTAGCGCACTAGGTTCTGCTTAAGGACAGGACAAATTCTGTCCCTCAGGATCATTTACATTCCAGGACATAAATCATGTAGACCCAGTCTACTGCCGAACTGTTTCAGTGCTGGAAGTTTCTGCAGGAACACTAACCTTGGGCTTGTGCCCTAGTACACGTATGCAGCCGCTATTTTGGCCTACGTCCTGACTGATGGGGTTTGTGGAAAACACCCTTAGTTGCCGACTTATTTGCAGGCCTCATCAGCCTCCCCAGCGTGCTTAGGCTTTGCCAACTGGCTAGAAAAAGCTGTTCTGCATTCTTACCCAACTATCTTCCACAGTCTTCCTTCTGTCCTCCGCCATTATAGTCCTGAAGCAGTAAGACTTCATTCGCTGTGTCCAGCTCATGCTCTTCAATTTACAGCGCACCTCCGCATTAGCTAGTGCCATAAATTAGAGCATAGTTTAATACGTCGTGGGGCTGTGGGTGTTTAGGGCCCATTTGACCAGAAAGCTTGCCTCATCAATTGCTCTGGCAAGAGGGGTTTCCAAGTATGTCATGCGGCAGGCTGCCTTTTTCCGCAAGACATCTGTCAGGCTTCATAATTGGATGCCAGGCTCGCAGGTCTTTGAGTCAGCATCCCAGAATTATGTCTAAGACTCCTTGGGGGGACTGTGCGCACACTACACAACCCTGGGGGTCCAGACACTTGCAGTGCGGCGGAGTGGGTATTCTCGTTCCCATAGCGCTTTCGCGTAGCATCGAGTGTGGCTTTTGAAAGGGAACGTCTCGGGTTACTTTGCTGTAACCCTGTTCCCTGAAAAAGCGGGAACGAGATGCTGCACTCCAATCCCGCACTGCATGCTTGACTGGACATCCTTTAGACAAAATTGACCAGTTCATGCCTATTTATAACCTCCAGGTGCACCTAATGGAATGACGTCACCTGACCGAGGTTATATATGGAAAAAATTGTTTGACACACGTGCTTCACAACTGGTCACAACGAAACATTTTCCATAGCGCTTTCGCGCAGCATTTCGTTCCTGCTTCTTCAGGGAAAAGGGTTACAGCAAAGAAACCCGAGACGTTTTCAGTGAAACTGCTGAGGGATGTTCATTTGGCACATGGACGGTAAACGCATTACTGATTGAATAATGAAAAATTTGTGTTTTATTACATACTTACTTAGTGTAATTATGTTGACGTTTCTGTTTTAGTTCTAGTAGAATGTTATTTGTAATTAATGCTTCAAAACTTCATAACAAAAACAGCTGTATTGTAAGTTGGAGAAATGTGCTTTTCACGAATGCTCCACCACTTTCCTGAGTTTTGTTATCTTGTCCCAGGGTGTGGTCATGGACCTGCAGAAGCTGGAAGTTGTGCGTCATTGGCCCCTACCCAATACCCTCAAGCAGCTTCAACAGTTTCTCTGGTTTGCGAACTTCTATCATCGCTTTATTCGGGACTACAGTACAGTTGCAGCACCTTTAACCACCCTTACACGATCTTCTCACCCCTTTAAGCGCACCCCCCTAGCTGTCTCCGCTTTCCGGGAATTGTGTCGTTGCTTCACCACCGCCCCAATCCTCCTTCTGATTTACGCCGACGCAAGCAAGCCTTTCGTTGTGGAGGTGGACGCCTCGGATGTGGGCGCCTGGGCTGTTCTCTCCCAGCTGCTGGCCATAAAGTGGGCCTTGGAAGAATGGAGTCACTGGCTCCAGGGTGCCAGGGAGCCATTCATTGCTGGACCAACCACCAGAACTTGATCACCATCCGTAATCTGAAACAGCTAAACCCCAGACAGGCGCGGTGGGCTCTATTTTTCAAACATTATAATTTCCATCTCTCTTACTGTCTAGGGTCCAAACACCAAAGTGGACGCCCTCTCCAGACAACTTGAAGAAGACGTCCCCCGAACAGGAACCCGCGCCTGTTCTACCGCCCTCCAAGATCATCGCCAGGCACAGGCCACGGAGACTCTACGTACCCAACATCATGTGGTAGTAGATCCTTCAGTGGGGCCACTCATCTCCCATATCAGAACACCCTGGGAATCACCGTACCTTCCAATATGCACCTTCTGGTGGCCATCCATGGTGAAGGATGTCGAGAAGTTCGTACAGGTATGCCCAGTGTGCGCCAGGGCCAAGGACACCAACCAGCCGACACCGTGGGACCTTTAGCCACTTTCTATCCACCAACAGCCCTGGGCGCACATTGCCGTATATTTCATCACGGGCCTGCTGGTCTCGGAAAGAAAGGACACCATGCTCACCATCGTGGATTGGTTCTCCAAGGCTGTGCACCTGGAGGCACTCGCCTCAGGGCCAGGATAAAATTCCAGAGAGATATTCGGGACTGCAATCTTCTCTGCTTCACAGAGACATGGCTGAACCCAGCGGTGCCGAAACAAGCCATCCACCAGGCCGAGTTCTTCTCGGTTCACCGCATGGACAGGACACGGGACTTGGGGAAGTCAAGGGGAGGCGGCGTGTGTTTAATGGTGAACAGCAGCTAGTGCAACAGCACGAGCGTTGTTCCTCTCACGTGCTCCTGCACACCCAACCTGGAACTACTGTCCATCATGTGTCGTCCTTTTTATCTCCCTTGGGAGTTCATATCGGTCATAATCAGTGCCGCTTATATTCCACCACAAGCGGACACAGACAGTGCCTTATGCGAACTGCATGAGGCACTCACACAACATCAGACACAGCACTGGGACGCTGCGCTTATTGTGGCGGGGGACTTTAATAGTGCCAACCTCAAACGCGCAGTGCCGAACTTTTATCAGCACATCACCTGCCCCACCAGGGGCGAAAGGACACTGGACCACTGCTACACTACAGTTAAGGACGGCTACAAGGCACAATCTCGTCCACTGTTTGGGAAATCCGACTACGCCGCCATCTTCCTCATGCCTAAATACAAACAAAGGGTGAAACAGAAAGTTGTGGTTCAGAGGGAGGTCACGCGCTAGACGGACCAATCGGTGGCCGCGTTACAGGGCGCACTTGATGACGCAGACTGAGACATGTTCAGCTCAGATGATGACGTCAGCGTGGTTACGGAAGCGGTTGTGGGATTCATTGGGAAACTAGCAGATGATACCGTGAAGAAAAAGACTATCAGAACGTTTCCCAACCAGAAGCCGTGGGTGAATAAAACCATCCGTGACTCTTTGAGATTTCGCATCGTTGCCTACAATACGGGACTTGTGTTGGGGGACATGGAACCGTACAAGGCTGCGTTGTATACCATCCGGAAAGTGGTGAAAGAGGCGAAGCAGGGCTACGGGAGAAAACTAGAGTGACAACTCCAACAGAGTGACTTTAGAAGCCTGTGGCAGGGACTAGGGACAATAACGAACTATAAAGCACCAACATCCGGTATGACGAACGCGGACGCGACTCTGGCAGAGGAGCTCAACACCTTCTATGCTCGCTTCGAGGCTGCAGCTAAAGACTCTAGCGATGCTAATGCTAGTGGCACTAACGTCTGCAGACAGGAAGACACTGCCAGCACCGGCAACGCACTCATCATCTCCGAGCATGACGTGAGGAGAGCCTTTAAGAGAGTGAACACCAGGAAAGCAGCAGGACCAGACGGCATCTCGGGTCATATTCTCAGAGCCTGTGCAGACCAGCTAGCACCTGTGTTCACCGAGATATTCAACATCTCTTTATCTTAGTCGGTGATCCCCACATGCTTCAAAGAGTCCATTATTGTTCCTGTCCCGAAGAAACCTCATCCTGCTTCTCTAAATGATTATCGCCCTGTAGCCCTCACCTCAGTAGTGATGAAGTGCTTTGAACAGCTGGTCAGAGACTTCATCATTTCTTCACTACCCGACACACTGGACCCTCTACAGTTTGCATACCGCCCAAACTACTCCACAGATGATGCAATCTCCCATCTCCTACACACATCACTCACTCACCTGGACACTAGGAAAGGGAAATATGGTAAAATGCTCAGAAACAGAACAGACGAGCTCTACAGAGGGTGGTGCGATCAGCTGAGCGCATCATCGGCACCAAGCTTCCTGACATGCACTCAATCTACACCAAGCGGTGCTGAACCAAGGCCAGGAAGATCGTGAAGGACCTCAGCCAGCCCAACAAAGGACTGTTCTCTCTGTTGAGGTCAGGAAAGCGATTCCACTACGTGAAGACCAACACAGAGAGACTGAGAAGGAGCTTCTTCCCGCAGGCTATAAGGTCTCTCAACCACATCACCATGCAGATCTAGTACAATCTTTTAACATCCATGGACATTATGGACACATTCACACACATCTACACTCACATCTACACTTACATGTTTATGTTTACATTCTGGACCATTGCACAAAGACACTGTAATAAGGTACCTTAAGTCACTTTTTATGCACATTTGCACACCATCTTTCTTTCATCTTTTCATTTAAAAAAAATGTTCTATGTACAGTATATTTTTATTTTTTATGTACAGTATATTTTTATTTTAATTTCTATTTTTATCCTAGTTAAATTAAATTTTCTATCATATTTCTTTTATTTCTTTTATTCATATTTATTTCTTATTATAAGTTTCAATTATCTTTTTACGGTCACTGGCGGTCGTATAAGCATTTCACTGTGTATGTCGTACTGTGTATGACTGTGTATGTGACAAATAGAATTTGAAATTTGAATTTGGATACCACCCACAGACTAACGGTCAGACGGAACGGACCAACCAACAACTGGAGCACTACCTAAGATGCTTTGTGGCCGATCGCCAGCGCTCCTGGACCCACTACCTCATTTGGGCAGAACACTCTCACAATCTCCACACCTCTTCCGCCACCAACTTAAGCCCATTTGAGGTATGCCACGGTTTCTAACCCCCGATGTTCGATCACCAAGAACCGGTTGATGTACTGTACCATCAGCCCAACAGTTGGTCCATAGGTGTCGACGGCTGTCGAACCAAGCAAACGCAGGCCAACACCAGCTACATCACCCAGCATCGAACATCGAATTGTGTTTACCCTTACTCTCCAAACGAGAGAGTGTTTAGAATAATTCGCGTGGTTATCCTGCCTACTCGAGCTACAGTACTTCCGCATTTGGGTTTACCATCCATGCTACACGGGCTAACTGCTAAGTTTTCTGTTTCACCCCAGTTAGTTCGTGACAATGATTTAATGAGAACCTGATTTGGCTCATCAGGCATCCATATAAGCACAGTGTGTGGATTTGTTTGTGTGGGTTGGGTTAATCACCTGGTTTTAATGGGTGATTGGGTGATTAGGGTTCATGGCAGTCAGCAAAACTTTTCTAAATTCTCTCTTTCTTTTTTCTCTTTCTTTCTTGTTTGCTTTCTTTCATTTTTTGTGGCTGTATTCTACTTTTTGGAAATTAGGAGTTTCACTTCAGGAATTAACAAAAATGACAAAAATAGGTTCTAGTCAGGCTAATGGATGTTTAATCAATTTTGTTAGTTGGAAATTCCTTATTCATTTGCAACACCTCAAAGCTTGTATTGCTTTATTTTAAGGGACTCTAAACTAACCTAAGGGAGGGGTGGTTTGGATAAGAATATATATTGTATTTGTAGATGCAGATACTCCTTGCAGCTATATTATTGTAGTAGGGCAAGTATACAGGTCCCACTTAATCTGGCCAATGTTTATGCACCCAATTGGGATGATGGAGGTTTTTTTGCCTAACTTTCTGTCTCAGGTCCCAAACCAACCCACCATCACATATAAATTGTGTTCTTTCCAATTCGATTCAATTCAATTTTATTTGTATAGTGCTTTTAACAATTGACATTGTTGGAAAGCAGCTTTACACAATCAAAATAATTATTTATCATTATGTGTATGAATTAAAATGATAAGACAGTCCCTGATGAGCAAGCCGAGGACAGCGGCGACAATGGCAAGGAAAAACTCCCTGAGACGGTAATAGGAAGAAACATTGACAGGAACCAGACTCAACAGGGAGCCCTTCCTGGGTGAAACGGATAGCAGGGATTGATCTGCATGATACTGTGTGAGACTGGAATTTCAAAATAACAGGAAATGTGTTTAAGTTAAAATGGAGTCCAGTTCATTATTGGAGGCTCAGGTAGACTGTAGGAACCTCCAGTCCTGAACTTTTGAGCGACTGAAGTCACAAGTCCTCAGAAACAACTGTCTGCATCAGCCGAGGACAGGACTGTCTTTGTGGAAAAGTGGAATCCCGAATCACCACACGCATCGCATGCAGACCATACGGGGCATCCATGCGATGAGATCTCCAACCAGAAGCAGGACACCAGGATGAGTCAGACACGTCCAGGAGGCAGAGGGGGTCTGGATCACTGGCAGCTCAGGAGTGACATGTATAGTTCGACAGAGAGACAGGTAGAGGGAAAGAGAGTGAGGAAGAGAGAGAAAGAGGACGAGAGAGAAGAGGAATAATAAAGAAGAAGAGAAGGAGAGATAGCAGTTAGGTTTGGTCACGGTCACATAATGTATCATTATGTATGAATGTATATTTAGTGTAGAGTGCAAGCAGGGACTCTGGCAGGACTAACTATAACAACATAACTAAAATGGAGAGCCAGAAGGAAACACAGACATGACGGCTCCCTGAGATGTAAAGCAAACAATCACTTCACCGTCAACAAACCTGACTGAAGCCAACTGCGGCCCAGAAACCGTTTTTTTAATTGGCCCGCAGTAAATTCCAAAAATATACCAGAATATGGCCTGCACATGAAACCTGGCGGTATTGCATTTCCTGGTTTTAACTCTAGGTGGAGCTACTGAGTTGATCAAGGTAGTTCCTCTACAAAACAAAATTAAGGAAAGAAAAATTTTGCCACAGCGCAGTAAAACTACAACACCAAAGAAACGCAAGATAGCAAGTGATTGTAGAAAATTTCAGACACAGTGGGAAAATGAATACTTCTTTATGGAAGTCAAGGGGAAGTGTGTGAGTATGAGCAATCTACCACTGAGAATTTAAAACTTTAAACTGACATTGATGCTGAATATAGGGACCTGCTCTACCATTCAAAAGTGCACTGGCTAAGTCTTCGTGCTTCGGCGGTTTTATTGCGAGATCAGAGATTGACCAGTTTTTGAAAGAAAAGGACCGACCTCTTCACGAGCTGAGTGACCCTCTATGATTGTCAGACCTGGTATTTTTAGTTGATCTCACTAAACACCTCAACACACTTAACAAAAACCTACAAGGCAAAGACCAACTCGTACCACAGCTTCACGCACACATGGAAGCATTCTGTGTGAAGCTCCGACTTTTTGAGGCACCTTAAATGTTGCACACTTTCCCGAACTGTCCAAAATCAGATCTGCGTCTCTAAAGACCGATATAAAAATAATAAAAAGGGAAAATATGTGTCTGTGATCATGTCTCTCATGGTTTCACGCTTCCAAGATTTTTCTACCATTAAAAACGATATCAAACTGTTCATGGCTCCCTTCATGATAAATGTTCCCACTTCATTGTTCCCACTGAGCGCAACCCTGTTCCGCGAGGTTCAAAATTTATAACACGTTCCATGTTTTAATTAATATTTTATGTTGATAGAATTTTTAAAACTAATATTAGTTGATCTGTTAACAAACCAAACTTATTTGCATAGATAGAAGATATATTTTACTGTATATAATAGTATAATAATAGTATATTCTATACTCCAGGTCTGTTAAGTAGGACCACCATCCAGAAGCAATCGGAGACAGCTTTTTTGAGAATGAACTGCTAACCTTTTTTCCCATTCATGAAAAGCAGTGTTGTAGTCTGATTGATTAATTTTGCTTAAGTAAATCGGGTGATGCGATATGTACTTCACCTGGAGTAAGTGGTGTGGCAGTTTGTGTGTTTTCCATATGGCTCTTGGTGAAAAAAGTTTGGACACCCTTTGTATAGAGTGATTAAAAAAACAATACGACACATGTAATGATAAGGAAAAAAAAATTATTTTATTCCAGGGATTGAAAATTGTAACAATGTTAATTTTAGAATCTAGAATCCAGAAGATTTGAAATTTACTCAAATTTTAGAAGAGGCCTGAAGCACTGCAGGTCTTCAGAAAGGCTTGAATTGAGGCATAGATGCAGAGGGTAGTGAGAGCGGGTGAAAGTCTTTTTATTTACAAAAACAAAACAAGAACTAAACATGAACAAAATTTGAACAAAGGAAGTTGGCTTTACCTTGGAGTATGTTACAAACTAAACATTCACAAAATAATGTCAAACAGACAAGAGACTAAATATACTAAGAATCTAAACAGGCTAAACATATTAGGAAACAAAACAGACAGGAAGACTAAATTAACTAAACAGACTAAACAGACTATGAGCTACGCAGGTTAGTATCTAATCAGGTTAGTTGCTAAACAGACAAAGAGCTAAATAGACTAACAGACAAGACAGACTAGGCAACTAAACAGACTACGATCTAAGTAGGTTAGTAGTTCACCGGTTAGTATTTAAACAGATTAAGAACTAAACATACAACAGAGCTAATCCTCCTAGAGGCTAACCACGCAAGAGGCTAACCATGCTAGAGGCTAACCACGATAGAGGCTAAGCCTACTCTAGAAGACACACAGACATGGAGACAAACTAACAACACAAACCACGAAACAAACTAACATACTTAATCAATACAAATGTAAACTTAACTTAAATAGCTCCACAAACAGAATGCCAACTAAACAAAACAAAATGCCCACTTAACATAACCAGTATTAATGCTCGACCCAGTTTCCCAGAACAATTAGTTGAGTAATTAATTATCTTAGTTTTGTATTAATTTGTTTGTAGTTTTGTTTTGGTTGACTAGCAATAGCATTATTAACTATACTTGCCAGCAATTATTTCTTTTAGCATTATTGCTAGTGATCCAAAACAAAAATACTGACACAATATTAGAGATTCTCAATTCTAAAGTTAAAGTTAACTCATCCTAGTAGCAATGCTAGTCAGCTACCATAAAAAATATAAAACTTTAGAATTGAGAATTTCTAATATGATTAGATGTAAGAAAATGAATAAAATCCATTAAGGTTTATATTGTTAATGACATACATGTCAGTTTACAGTAGCTGGTATAAAAGTTGAATGAATAAGTGAAAATGAGTTCCTTAGTTAAAACTGATGTGTTAGGACAGATGGACAGGAGGACACAAGTGCAGTGTAAAAAGTGTAAAGTAAAAAAATATATATTGTTGTGTGCTGGTGACATCAATGTAAAGAGTGCTGTATAACAGTCATAGGTAAAGCTGGAGCTTTAATTTTTTACTGTGACAACCATGTGAGAAGGCACAAGCACTTTTACTAAAATATACTGTAATCGAAATAAAATACAAGGACATGGTTTTATTGCTTGTGTAAAATAAAGTAAAAAAAATATAAAGTTTGGACACCAGTCCAATTCAATGATTTTTTACATTTTGGAGCAATACTGGATTCTTTCCAAACTATGAAATAATACATATGGCATTAACAAAACAGCAACAGTCAGTTGCTGAAACAGTTGTTGCAAGAACAGTATTGTGAAGTGCATTTGCAAAACACATCCAGCACCATGATGAAACTGACTCTCATGAAGACCTTCCTAGGAAAGGAAGACTAAAACTTACATCTGTTTTTTTTTAAGGTTTATAGATGTGATTGCACACTGCAGAGCTTGTGTAAAGTCAATAGACCCAACGTAAATGGAATAATAATCTCTACGAGGCGCTGCAGCACAAAAAAAGCTTCACACAGGCAGTAGAGTTTTTGGGGGATATTTACACTTTACATCACATTTCATAGTGAATTTGTAACAATTCGATTCTCAAAGTAGTCACGATCGGTGTCTCCACAGCGCCCCTGGTGGAAGATCTGGGAACATGTGCGATAATGTGACGTGTTCTGTTGTATACATTCACACTGAGATATAAAACACTGCATGAAAACTAATCAGAAACTATTTTGTATGTCTTTTAGATCTGCGAAAAAATTAAAATCAGGATCCAGTAAGTGTAATTTACCCTTTTATTGTCTGAAAGATCCGAAAAGTAAAATAAATCGGATCATGTTTAGCTCATTGAGAAATGTGTGAAAAGTTGCAGTTCACTAGCAATAAGCTGCAGTGTATAATGCCCACTGTTAAAAAAAACTTTTTTGGGGGGGGCCTACACACACACCTGAGTAAGGAAGAAAGGGGGAAGGTGGCGGGGCAGTTGGGACAGAAATCGGGTACTGTAGGAAAGGAAAGAGAAAATTAGGAAAAGAGAAACGTGAATAGTGTTAAAGCAGTTAAAGAGGAGAGAAGGAATGTGACCCCAAACTCAACGAAAATGTCTTGTAAAGACCTGAGGAGTTTAATCAGCCTGTTTATCTGCAGTGTATTTACTTCATTGTGTGCCTGTGTGTGTATCTGTGTAGTTCATACTGTATACCTCTCAATAATGATGTCCCATGCATATGTGTGTCTGTCCAAGTGTGCATGTCTGTTTGTGTGTGCATGCATGTGTGTGTCTGTGCGTGAAGTAAACACCTATGCAGTATATTATGGATTTATGTCACTCACGTTGCATTTTAAAATATTTTCTGTTGATGTGTGACAGTGATGTTTCCCCACAGCAGTGATATCTTCAGTACACAGGCTGCACCCTCGTGTCTACAACCGCGTCACAGCCATGATGATATTTAGCACAACAGCACAACCTTAAGTGTGATATCGCTTAAATATTAAACCAGGAATCTGAAACTCGTCACCCAAAATGTGACTTAATCCCTGACATGATGTGTCACTGGAAATGGGCACGACTTTAAATATTTAAACATTCAAATTGACGATGTCACATTCAGGACAGTCACCGCCTTCAGACCCGCATGTGAACAATTTTCACCTCTTTCATCCCCTTCTTTTTGTCCTCCCTCCTTAAACCATCTCCTTCCCCATTTTGTAGGATTGCAGGTACATCAGGATGTAGAACTAACCATTCCCCAGACAGAACTGAGTGCAGGTTGCCCAGCTGAAGTCTGGAAACATAAAAACAGAAAACTTACGGAAGTGAAGTAAATTACTGATAGTCCACAGGCAATTTAAGGCTCGACATTAAGACACATAAAATTCTATACAGTGGGGTAGAAAATCTCTCTCATCTCTCTCTCTCATCTTCTATACCGCTTTATCCTGTATTCAGGGTCGCGGGGACCTGGAGCCTATCTCAGGAGGCTTAGGGCACGAGGCAGGGTACACCTTGGACAGTATGCCAATCCATCGCAGGGCACACACACATACACACACTATGGGCAATTTTTATGAACGCCAACTAACCTAACCTACATGTCTTTGGAATGTGGGAGGAAACCGAAGTACCCAGAGGAAACCCACCAAGCACGGGGAGAACATGCAAACTCCATGCACACAGAGACGGGAATTGAGCCTGGCCGGGAATCGACCCGGACCCTGGAGGTGCAAGGCGACGATGCTAACCACTACACCACCGTGCACAGGGATAATCTTAACCTGGGTGCAGCTAGTCCTAGTGCTAATGCTAATGTTTGTCAGATGTTTACAGATACTATAATATTGTTACAGACTCACAGGGTACAGTGATGGTGATTGGCTGTGATTTGGACAAGACCAGAACTGGGTCCAGATTCAGCACAGCTGCACACTTGTACTGCACTCCGTCATCCTCACGTCTGGCCATAACGTTCAGTTTCACTGTCACATTCACAACTGGCATCTTATTCACCAAGTCTGAAAGCAACGTTGTACTGAATAGTGTAAAAGCGTTGTTTTGCTTTGGGTTGGATCTGCTCCAGTGTACACTGAGTTTATGTCCAGGACCGACGTTTTCTATCTGACACTTCAGCTCTGTTTGGTCTCCCGCTATCCACACATTAGACACAGAGCTCAGCGTCACATTGTCTGGTCTCTCTGTAAACACACACACACACACACACACACACACACACACACACACACACACACACACACACAAAGTAAATCATGTCAAATATAATTAATGTGCACATAGCAGGATAGTTATGAGATTTTATGAGATAGTGGTCCTCACTGTAAATGGTAAGATTTACACGACTCACACACTGATCAGTTGCTGTTGAGAAGTAACACTTAAGACTGACAGGTTCCTCCCAATCCATCAGACTGTCCACCCTCCATATCAAACTTGTTTCAGTATCTGTATCTGGTTGTGATGATTTAGACTCCCAGCCCAGCCAGTATCCCGTTACAGGTTTACTCAGTATGGAGCAGTTCACTTTAGCAGGGTGTCCATACTCCACCAGCAGAGACGCCGGAGTGACGACAAGATCTCTACATACTTCTGTTCAGCACAATAACAAACCTGAAGTTGATTTTTTGTTTAGTGCAAAGTACAAAAACAGTATAATAATGCAATACATATAATAAAACAAACTTAATTAAGTGACAAATTAGATAGATAGACAGACAGACAGAATGTATACTGAGTGCACAATTATTAGGCAATTGATATATTTTTTTAATGCATATTTTCCAGAGGATGTGGCCTAAGCAGATCAATACTCTACAGTATATCAAGCTATGCAAAATTATTAGGGAGCTTCTTTTCCTCAGGCTAGATGGGACAAAAAAGAGATTATTTTTGAATCTTTTAAAAAGTTACAAATTGTAAAATGTCTTTCAGAAGAATGCAGCAAATAGCAAATAAGAGACACTTTTTTTTTCAAGTGGTGGTACAGAAAAAAGTGTGCATTTTTCAAGAAGACCATGATATATATGCAGGACAATCTTCCATCGCATGCATCAAAGTACTCCACTGCGTGGCTAGCCAGTAAAGGTCTTAAAGATGAAAGAATAACGACATGACCCCCGTCCTCACCTGTCCTAAACACTACTGAGACCTGGTGGACCCTTCTTAAACTGGAGATATACAATGAAGTTAAACAGTAAAGCTCTCTGAACACTGTCCGGGAGGCCATGGTTGCTGCCGCACAAAAAATTTAACGTCAACAGCACCCAAAGACTAGTTTGTGGACTCCGTTTTCCAGGGTGCACCTTGGTCAGGTGATGCGACCTCTCACCTGACCTAAGGTTGCTAATTAGTGTGGCTTTAAGTAGCAATGTTTTTGAGTTAGCTTTGTCTTGAATCTGTTCTGTACTGCTGTAATGCTCTTTTGTTGATCTGTTCATGGGTTCTCTGGATTCATGGTTTTGTTTTGTCATATCCTATGGTTAGTTTTTTCATGTTTAGAGTTGTGTTTGTTTTTGTTGGATTTTTATTATTATTAAAACATCTTTAAGTCTTAACCTCTGCACCTATGCCTCGACCTTCATCCAACTACTGTGACAAGGTAATCAGTGATATTATTTTAGGTTGAAGCCCACTCTTATTAATTTATGAACTTATTATTACAGACAAATAAAAGAAATTAAGAATTTGAGGTTGAGTGTCTTGTGCCTTATTTACACCAAATTGTATTTGTTTTATACCGCTTCAGCGCTTAGGTGTTTGTTTGTTAAGCAGCTTATTAGAGCGGCTTTGATCTCACGCTTTCGCTTACTCGACCATGTCTCTGGTGACTATTTCAACTTGTCACACCCTCGAAGGATCTCACACCTTCGAACTAACATTTTTTCTCACTCGACCACACATCGCTTAGCGATTTCAACAACAGGATCTCGCAGCTCTGAACTAATGCTTCTGCCTCTTCGACAACGTCTCTGCCCAACAACTTCAGCCTGTCACAGGCTTAAGGGTGAGGGTGGTGGCTGAACACAAACTAAGAGGGTGATATCTAATATCCCCTCCCCATAGGCCAACTCATTGTTGCTGGTGATGGCCTACAACTTTGATAACATCTGCATACTTGGTAATTATGTTAATTATGCAGAGGAATACCCAAGGCATAGGTAAACAGGAAATACAGCAATGGCTCTCCAGTGTTCAGAATGAGCATAGAGGGCATGTGATTGCACAGTCTAACAGACTGAGGTCTGTCAGTGAGGAAGTCCAGAATCCAGCTGCAAATGTAAAGGCTGACACCCAGGCCCTGGAGCATGGTGATCAGTGCAGTGGGTACAACTATTAAAAGCAGGTATTTAGAAAGAGAAAGGAGGGATAGAAATAAAGTGGAGGATGTATGTAAATATGATCATGCAGAACTGCATTCAGAAGCTTTTATGCAGGCTCTTATCTGAGATTCCGTAAAATAGCAGTTTCTGAAGCCATCTTCTACAGAGTGGTTTGCTGGTGCAGCACTATCTCTACTGCAGATGGAAAGAGACTGGACAAGCTGATTAGAAAGGCTATCTAAATTCTGAGGATTCCCCTGGCTAATGTACAAGAGGGAGAATGGAGGATGGTAACAAAGCTATCATAATTTCTTGAGAATGACTCTTAACCCCAGTATGACATACTGTAGTTTAATCTCTTTACCATATCTATTTCTAAATATCTTTTCTCCCTGCTGCTGTACAATCAGATCTGCTCTCAGTTACCCAGTTACTGTAACGCGCGCACTGTTATTATTGTTACATCCTGTTGATACAATATACTGTTGCTACAATGACTTAAATTTTACGATATAGTTACAATAGTTGCAATATATTAAATATAGCTACAATATCTCAATGTGTAGTTATAGTATTTATAATATTTACATTTTTGGTGCAACAGCAAATGTGGACTAATACTTTTATATTGTGCAATTTTATATTACCTACTGCAATTTGTTTTATATTTCTTTTGTATTTATACAATATACTGTGTATAAATAAAAGGTTAATTTCTATCATATATGAATCAATTGGCGAATTAAATTCTTACTCCACTGAATCATTGAAGAATGCATGGGAGAAGGAACTTGGGGTTTTCCATGAGCGAAACAGAATGGGATCATGCACTCTATCTAATAAACTCTTCCTCAATTTGCGCACGACATAGACTGATGCAGTGCAAGATTCTTTACAGAGACACACTATACTAACGCCAGATTAGCCAAAACATACCAGGACAGAAATGCCACTTGCAATAGGTGCGGGCAGTCTGCCGCAAATCACATGCATATGTTCTGGTCCTGTCCAAGATTGACAGAGTTCTGGTCTAAAATATTTTATACTTTTAAAAAAATCCTTTGGATTGTCAATCTCTCCAAATCCCTTAACAGCTCTATTCGGAATTCTTTTTAAACAAAATTTATCTTCGACAACTCAAGTCATTGTTGCTTTCACCAGCAACTATTGGCCAGGAGTCTTATTCTCCTAAAGTGAAAACATGCTTCCCCTCCTTCTTATGGGAAATGGATAAAAGAAATTCTTTTATATTTAAAACTGGAAAAAATCCGCTTTTCTTTAAAAGGGTCTTTAAAAACCTTTTATACAACATGGAAACCATTATTAAATTTTATTGATACTATTGATCTATTACATGAAGATGCAGTAAAGGATTAATTTGTGTTTTGTGTTTTTTTTGTGTGTTTTGTTTTTTGTGGTTTGGTTGTTTGTCTGGTTTTGTCGTTAAGGAGGGAGGATTTGGGGTGGGTTGAAAAGTTAAAATTTAAATTGCATGTTTTTGTATATTTACTATGTTGTATCTTTCGTTAAATGCTAATAAATATATTTGGGAAAAGACATTTCCCCACTGTGGGACGAATAAAGATATACAGTGGAACCTTGGATTACAAGCATAATTAGTTGCATAATGAGGCGCGTTCGTATATCTCAAAAGACTCGTAAATTTCCCCATAGGAAATAATAAAAACTCAGATTATTTGTTCCACAAACCAAAAAAATAAATATATACTAATTGTAAATGCAAAATTATAAAAAATAACCTGCACTTTACCTTTAAAAAAAAATAAATCCAGACAGATACAGTGGTGTGAAAAACTATTTGCCCCTTCCTGATTTCTTATTCTTTTGCCTGTTTGTCACACAAAATGTTTCTGATCATCAAACACATTTAAGATAATATTGTGACGGGGGCGGGGTTTCGCTTGGGAACCATCATGCTTTGCAGGAGGGGCTGTTATGTGTTCACCCTGTTGGGAGAAGGTATTTGGTTTAGTGGCTTCAGCCAGGATATGTGTGATGTGTGTGTGTTGTTATGCTGCTGGTTCACCTGTGTGAGTCTAATAAAATACTCCCAGCCATTTGCATTGGGCAGCAAGTGAACTAACTCGTCTCTCCACCATCCTTTCGGGCGTAAAAACGCTACAATTGGTGTCAGAAGTGGGATGGAGAGTCGCGAGTTAGAGCGCACCCCGGAGGAAATCCGGAGGATCCAAATAGGCCGACGAGTGGCAGAGCAGCTGCGGAGAAAGAAGACCCTCCCTGACGGGGCCAGCGCGGGCAAAGAGCGGCGACCGGAGCGGAGCGGCGCGTTCCAGGTTCCGGCATTGGACCTCGGAGAGGATTCCTCCAGTGACACGGCGCCGACGCCGGAGCAAGCTACAGCTCCGTGCCCCGTCCGCCAGCGAAGCGACCTACAGCTGCGCCTGCCGGCCTACAATGGCGCCGGCGATCCCCACGCGTTCATCGCCCAGGTAGAGCTAGCCGCCAAAATTCGCGGGCTGGTCCCCGGCGGAAACAGCTGTCCGTGTGGCCCTCTCGTTGGAGGGTGACGCGCTGCGGGCGTTGCAAGATCTCCGGGCTGATGAGCGGAAGGAATGGGTGAAGCTGCAGCAGTCGCTCTGTTTCCGCTTCGGCGCAGGGGACCGTAACGAGGCCGCGAGCGAGAAGTTGGCAACCCGCGTGCGGAGCGCCTCTGAGCCACTAGGGGCGTTCGCCATGGACCTGCGATCTCTCGCGCGCCAGGGCTACCCGGATTTCGGACACGGCCAGCAGGAAGAGCTAGCTCGTCGCGCGTTCCTTCGGGGAGTCCGGCCGTACCGGCTTCGCGAGCACCTCCGGTTAGCGGTACCGGCGTCCCTGTCCGAGGCCGAGCGCGCCGAGCCCATCTTGGGTGAACACCGCGGCGAGAGAGCCGAGCGATCTTCGGTGGCTCGCGGCCGCTGGGTAGGTGAACCTAGCCGGGGACAGGGCTACCCGTCACGGCTAGGCCTCGACCCAGCCTCCGAGTTTCTGCGACGACGCCGAGGCCAGGGACCGCCAGACCACCGCTGCAACGTTCTCCGGCTGGAGGACAGCGTATCCAACAGCGTGTTGGAGCGTGGAGAGCGCGGTCGTGTGCTGCCGGACCCGGCCGTGAACATTCGCACCGTGTCGGGGAGTTATCTGAGGATACGGGCCTGTCGCACAGTGCGAATACAAGTAGGTGCAATCATTCTTTTTCACCCATTCTTTGTGGCGGATATAGAGGATGATTGTATCTTGGGATTAGACATTTTGGAAAGGTGGGGTGCGGTACTGAATATGCGGACGGGACTCTGCGTGGTAGTTTCGGTTTAGCTAGGTTGCTAGTGCCCAAAGCGCAGCCGGACAGGTTAGTAGCACGCACCAGGTGGGCGGAACTTCCGGTGGACGCGCCATGTAAACATCCTGTAGCTGTCCGAGCGAGAATAATGGCCGAGCTGATGCAGCGTAGCAGTGTGGGGCTAAATCAGACGCAGACCGACGCCGTGAAGTCCCTTTTGCACGAGTTCGCAGATATTTTCGCAGTAGATGAGCGCGAGTGCACGCATACCGATTTGGTGCAGCACAATATCGATACAGGTAACGCCGCTCCTGTTCGGTTACATCCGAGACGCCTCCCGTTAGCTAAACGAGCTATAGCCGAGCAGCAGCTGCGTGAGATGGCCGACTTGGGCGTCATAGAGCCAGCATCTGGCAAGTAGAGCTCGCCCCGGAAGCACGTCCCAAAACCGCGTTTTCGATCGGACAAGGGCTATGGCAATTTCGGCGCATTCCGTTCGTCCTCTGCAACGCTCCCGCTACGTTCGAACGGTTGATGGAGAGAGTATTGGCAGAGATCCCTCGCAACCGTTGTGTCGTCTACTTAGACGATTTATTGGTGCACGGCAAGGATTTTGCGGTCGCGCTAGCTAACCTACGGGAGGTGTTTCTAGCTATCCGGCGGGCGAATTTGCGGCTCAATCCCAAAAAGTGCCAGTTGTTGCGGCAAGAAACTGTCTTTCTGGGACACGTCATTAGCGCTCGAGGGATTGCCACCGATCCAGCCAAAATTGCCGCGGTACAGAATTGGCCTGAGCCGTCAAATGTGTCGCAGCTACGCACTTTTCTCGGGTTAGCGTCGTACTATCGCCGGTTCGTGAGGGATTTTGCTACGATCGCCAGCCCGCTGCACGCGCTCACGAGAAAGAACCAGCCGTTTCGCTGGGACAGGGAGCACGCGCGTGCGTTTACTCGGTTACGGGAAGCTCTGGTTACGTCGCCCGTTCTCGAATATCCTGATATAGCTCGTATGTTTATTCTCGACACGGACGCGAGCGATGTAGGGCTGGGGGCCGTCCTGTCTCAGGTTGCCGGGGGCAAAGAGCGTGCTGTCGCTTACTTCAGCCGCGCGTTGTCTGGGCTGGAGAAGAATTACTGCGTCACGCGGCGCGAGCTGCTAGCGGTCGTCGCGGCCCTTAAGCATTTTAGGCCGTATTTATACGGCAATCGCTCTTGCTGTGGACCGATCACGCTTCGCTAGTGTGGCTGCTTAGTTTTAAAGAGCCCGAGGGGCAGTTAGCGCGTTGGCTCGAGCGGTTGCAGGACTATCATTTTACCGTTCAGCACCGAGCGGGAAAATTGCATGCTAACGCCGATGCGTTATCCCGCCGGCCGTGCAGCAAAGAGCGTTGTCGACACTGCGAGCGGGTTGAAGAGCGTGTGGGTGGTCACGACATCGAACACACCCCGACCCCTGGGGAACCAGAACATTCTCCCTGCGCAGTCTTCCGAAGCCCCCGTCGGTAATCGGCCGTCCGAGCCGGCGTGCAGCCGAGTCACTGCGGCACCTAAACCATCGCCGGTGGTCGTTTCGCCTGTGCCACAGATGGACTGCGATCAGCTAATGGTCGAGCAGGAGAAGGACCCGGCGCTGCAGCGGATATTAGGTTGGGTTAACGCGGGCCAGAGACCGGATTATGCCGCCATTGCCCACCTGGGACCAGAAGAAAAAGCTCTCCACTCGCAGTTTCACCGACTAGCGTTGCGGGGGGGTTTACTCTACCGCCAGTGGGAACGGCCGTGTGGCGCTGGCGAATCTTTTCAGCTGCTGGTGCCGCGGACTTTGCGGGCATGTGTGCTGGGGATGGTTCATGGGCACGCAGGTTCGGGACACTTTGGGGTAACTAAGACACTGCGGCGGTTGCGTGCTCGGTTCTACTGGCCGGGTTGTCATACTGATAGCGAACTTTTTGTTCACAGATGCGATGTCTGCACGGCAAAGAAGGGCCCTACCCAGCGCTCACGAGCACCCTTGCAAGACTTTCGGGTGGGGGCGCCCATGGAACGTATGGGCGTGGACATTCTGGGGCCGTTTCCCATCTCGGATCGCGGGAATCGTTATGTGCTGGTGGCCATGGATTATTTCACGAAGTGGCCGGAGGCGTTCGCTGTTCCGGATCAGAGCGCTTCCACCACGGCTCGAGTGCTGGTGGATGAGGTGTTCAGTCGATTCGGCGCCCCGGAGCAGTTGCACAGCGATCAGCGGCGTAACTTCGAGGCGGAGGTGTTTGCGGCGGTGTGCGAGCGCCTCGGGGTGAAAAAGACCCGCACCACGCCCCTGCATCCACAAAGTGACGGCCTCGTGGAATGGTTCAACCGAACACTCACCACCCAACTCGCCGTGCTTACCAGCGACCGGCAAAAAGATTGGGACGAGCATTTGCCTCTCGTGCTTTGGGCGTATCGTACAGCGGTGCAGGAGTCCTCGCAACTGACGCCAGCTGCATTGATGTTCGGTCGCGAGTTGCGCACGCCTGTGGATCTAGTGTTCGGGTCCCCTCCACAAGTGGATTTACCCACGAAACCAGGTGTGGAGTATTTTTGTTCATTAAAAGACAAACTGTTCCGTGTCCACGAATTGGCGTGTAGACACTTGGCGGATGCCGGGGTTAAGCAGCGCCGTGTGTACGATACGCACAGCCGGGGGCGAGACTTTGCTGCTGGGGAGCAAACCAGACTCCGGCGTTCCCAACGCCGGCGCCGACCACCGTCACGTCTGTTGGACTGAGTGCGCCATGGTGACCGGGGACGGTCACAGCTCGGGTGGGGGCAGTGTGACGGGGGCGGGGTTTCGCTTGGAAACCATCATGCTTTGCGGGAGGGGCTGTTATGTGTTCACCCTGTTGGGAGAAGGTATTTGGTTTAGTGGCTTCAGCCAGGATATGTGTGATGTGTGTGTGTTGTTATGCTGCTGGTTCACCTGTGTGAGTCTAATAAAATACTCCCAGCCATTTGCATTGGGCAGCAAGTGAACTAACTCGTCTCTCCACCATCCTTTCGAGCGTAAAAACGCTACAATATAATTGAACACAAAATGCAGTTTTTAAATGATGGTTTTTATTATTTAGGGAGAAAAAAAAATCCAAACCTACAAGGCCCTGTGTGAAAAAGTAATTGCCCCTGAACTGGTTGGGCCACCCTTAGCAGCAATAACTGCAATCAAGCAACGAACTTGCAACGAGTCTTTTACAGCGCTCTGGTGGAATTTTGGCCAACTCATCTTTGCAGAATTGTTGTAATTCAGCTTTATTTGAGGGTTTTCTAGCATGAACCGCCTTTTTAAGGTCATGCCACAACATCTCAATAGGATTCAGGTCAGGACTTTGACTAGGCCACTCCAAAGTCTTCATTTTGTTTTTCTTCAGTCATTCAGAGGTGGATTTGCTGGTGTGTTTTGGGTCATTGTCCTGCTGCAGCACCCACCGAATTTGCAACGAGTCTTTTACAGCGCTCTGGTGGAATTTTGGCCAACTCATCTTTGCAGAATTGTTGTAATTCAGCTTTATTTGAGGGTTTTCTAGCATGAACCGCCTTTTTAAGGTCATGCCACAACATCTCAATAGGATTCAGGTCAGGACTTTGACTAGGCCACTCCAAAGTCTTCATTTTGTTTTTCTTCAGTCATTCAGAGGTGGATTTGCTGGTGTGTTTTGGGTCATTGTCCTGCTGCAGCACCCAAGATCGCTTCAGCTTGAGTTGACGAACAGATGGGCGGACATTCTCCTTCAGAATTTTTTGGTAGACAGTAGAATTCATGGTTCCATCTATCACAGCAAGCCTTCCAGGTCCTGAAGCAGCAAAACAACCCCAGACCATCACACTACCACCACCATATTTTACTGTTGGTATGATGTTCTTTTTCTGAAATGCTGTGTTACTTTTACGCCAGATGTAACTGGACGCGCACCTTCCAAGAAGTTCAACTTTTGTCTCGTCGGTCCACAAGGTATTTTCCCAAAAGTCTTGGCAATCATTGAGATGTTTTTTTAACAAAATTGAGACGAGCCTTTATGTTCTTTTCGCTTAAAAGTGGTTTGCGCCTTGGAAATCTGCCATGCAGGCCGTTTTTGCCCAGTCTCTTTCTTATGGTGAAGTCGTGAACACTGACCTTAATTGAGGCAAGTGAGGCCTGCAGTTCTTTAGATGTTGTCCTGGGGTCTTTTGTGGCCTCTCGGATGAGTTGTCTCTGCGCTCTTGGGGTAATTTTGGTCGGCCGGCCACTCCTGGGAAGGTTCACCACTGTTCCATGTTTTTGCCATTTGTGGATAATGGCTCTCACTGTGGTTCGCTGGAGTCCCAAAGCTTTAGAAATGCTTTATAACCTTTACCAGACTGATAGATCTCAATTACTTTTGTTCTCATTTGTTCCTGAATTTCTTTGGATCTTGGCATGATGTCTAGCTTTTGAGGTGCTTTTGGTCTACTTCTCTGTGTCAGGTAGCTCCTATTTAAGTGATTTCTTGATTGAAACAGGTGTGGCAGTAATCAGGCCTGGGTGTGACAAACCACAGTTATTTTTTAACAAGGGGGGCAATCACTTTTTCACACAGGGCCATGTAGATTTGGAGTTTTTTTTTTCTCCCTTAATAACGTAAACCTATTTTTAAAAACTGCATTTTGTGTTTAATTATGTTATCTTTGACTTATAGTTAACGTTTTTTGATGAACGTTTATGATCAGAAACATTTAAGTGTGACAAACATGCAAAAGAATAAGAAATCAGGAAGGGGGCAAATAGTTTTTCACACCACTGTAAGTGTTTCCATTAGTGTTTGTGTGAAGTCGAGAGGACTAGGGGAGTGGCACAGTGTCTAATGACGCTTGCACACACACACACACACACACACAGTCATGGACACGCCAGGCTCCGCCCCCAATCAACGCTCTCAAGCTCCCGAATACTGATCACACACACCAGCACCTCATCACCCACACACATGTATACACATCACTTCCCTTCACTTATTGTCTGGACTCCATACTGCCTATGCATCAAGCTAGAAAGCTCACCTCCATGCTTCTTTGTCTCCGTGTTTCCTCATCTCGCCGCCTCCGTGTTTCCTCATCTTGTCGTCTCTGTTTCCTCGTCTCGTCGTCTCCATGTTCCTCCAATATCCACATCCTGTCTCCCCGTCAACCTCTCCTGATCCTTCGTCCACCAGCTTCATCAATATCACAGAAAAGACTTTCCGGTTCATTCTATCAGTCACTATCACCATTCAGCTGTTTGTCATCATTAATAAAAGTGCCCGATCGGGTTTGTCCCCTTTATTCTGTTTGTTGTGTCGGTCCTTCGGTAACACAGGTCCAGACCATCAAAACATGAATCCGACGGGTACTGACCCTATCCACGAGCTGGTGGAGCGGCTCCGGCAAGTTTTCACCTCCCCCACTACACTTCCGGCAACAGTTTCTTTCTCTCCTTCATCTTCCCAATTAGCCAGTCCCATGGCACCATCAGCGTCCTACTTCGGTGAGGTGGGGAATTGCAACGGATTCCTCCTTCAATGTTCACTCACATTTGAAATGCAATCTCAACGGTTTCCCACAGATAGGTCGGAACTTACATATATTATTTCCCTCCTCACAGGAAAAGCCTTACAGTGGGCTGAAGCTATTTGGCAACAAAATAGTGCTGATTATGACCTATTTGTTTCTCATTTCAGCGACGTATTTAATCAATCGGCTGACTTCTCCACTACTGGAAAACAATTATTTAAAATAAATCAGGGAAAGAAATCTATTATTATGTGTTGATGTTCTGAACCATTGCAGCCTCCAGTGGATGGAATGAAGCGGCCCTCATCACAAAGTTCCGGCAAGGGCTCAATCCGAATTTACGACTGCAACTCGCCACCCACGATGATTTACTTGGGTTAGAACATCTTATCAGTACCTCCATCCAAGTCTCCAACCGACTACAAGAGTGCCTATCAGAACTGTCTACAGGTCGGAAACCCTCCTCGACTCTCTGCCCACCAGAGAAGGTGCATGTTCCAGAATCAGAACCTATGCAGCTCGATCATCACTCCTTCTCTAGCCTCACCCACTCTGAAAGGCAACGCCGGCTGACCCAGGGCCTTTGTCTATAATGTGCAGAGTCTTGACATGTCCGTCAGAAATGTCTTCACCGACCCCCACGACCTCTGGTGAGCAATGTCTCTTATACAAATACACCTATGGCACCACTCACCATGAATGTAACAATTGATACTCCCCTGTGCTCTGTTCCAGTGAAAGCTGTCCTTGACTCTGGGTCAGCTGGCAACTTCATCTCCATGGAACTATATCAACTCCAAATACCACCGATTCTCCACACCACCCAGTTTAAAATTTGCTGTGTTATGGGGGCGCCCCCAAGAGGAGGATGGGTGTGGTACATCACACCCCCACGAGTGAGATGGCTTCACAAGGAAGAAATCGAGCTTCTGGTTCTGGAAGGTTTCACCACAGAACTCATTCTTGGGCGCCCGTGGCTCGTCCAACATCAACCCATCATCTCTTGGGAGAGTGGTGAGATCCTTAAGTGGGCGATGAATTGTCTCAAACATTGCATTAACGTTGATCCCATCATTTCCATTCATACCACCTCCATAGAAAGCCCAAAAAACCAGCAATCTACAGTTATCCCAGAAATTTACTCCCAGTTCTAGGATGTCTTCTGTCCAAGACGAGCCACACAACTACCCCCTCATAGACCATGGGACTGTCCCATCGACCTCATTTCAGGTGAACCAGTGCCCAAAGGGAAAATATTTTCAATGTCAATTCCAGAACAAAATGCCATGGAAGAGTACATAGAAGAGGCCTTTAAACAAGGGTATATTCGTCCATCCACGTCCCCTGCTGCCTCCAGCTTCTTTTTTGTGGCCTCCGTCCGTGCATTGATTATCGTGCCCTAAACAAAATCACAGTGAAGTTCAGTTACCCCCTTCCTCTCGGTCCTGCTGCCCCGGAACAACTTTGTGGGGCTAAAGTCTTCACCAAGCTGGATCTCAAGAGTGCCTACAACTTTATCCGAATCCGGGAAGGGGATGAATGGAAGACCGCATTCATCACCCAAACCGGACACCATGAATACCTCGTTATGCCGTATGGTTTGGTCAATGCTCACTCCCTGGAGGGGGCATTACACCCCTTTACAGTCCTTACCGACCATCGAAATCTAGAGAACCTCAAAAAAGCCAAACGTCTAAACCCACGACAAGCAAGGTGGGTTCTCTTCTTCACATGATTTAATTTCATGGTCTCCTATCAACCCAGATCCAAAAATACAAAGGCAGATGCCCTCCTTTATTTCTCCTATCCAATGGGATCTGGAGGATAAGATAATTCAAGCCACAACCTCTGAGCCACCTCCACCAGAATGTCCTCCAAACAGAACATACATTCCCACTACTCTACGTTACCAACTCCTCCACCACGTTCACACGTCATTGGTCACCCCAGGACCAATCAGACCCTCTTACAGCTGGAAGAACGTTTCTGGTGGCCTAACGTGGCTGAACATGTCAGAAGGTATGTGAGGGGATGCCGGGAGTGTGCCATGACCAAGAACCCCAGACATCTGCTTTTAGGAAAACTAATACCTCTACCAATTCCCCCTGGTCCATGGTCACAGCTAGGCGTAGATTTCGTCACAGACCACCCTTCCTTCAATGGTAAGACCTGTATTCTAGTTATCGTGGATCGTTTTTTCAAATCATGCTGTCTGGTCCCACTAAAAGGTCTTCCCTCCGCCAAAGAGACATTGGAGGCCCTTTTCAGTCAGTTTTTTTGGATTTATGGAATCCCAGAAGATATTGTCTCTGACAGAGGTCTGCAGTTTATTTTAAAATTCTGGAAAGCTTTCTTTCAACTCTTAGGTGTGACCATAAGTCTATCGTCTGGATACCATCCTTAAACTAATAGCCAGATGGAACATAAATTCCAGGAGATAAGTAGATACCTCTGTACCCTCTATCATGACCACCAGCACTCCTGGTGCTGTTTTTTTTGCATGGGCTGAGTACGCCCAGAACTCCCTTCGACAACCTTCCACTGGCCTCACCATATTCCAGTGCGTGTTTGGGTACCAACCTCCAGTGTTTCCCTGGAATGGAAAACCCTCGGAAGTTCCAGCAGTCACACACTGGTTCCAGGAGACTGAGAGAGTCTGGAACTCAGCACACCAACAACTACAGGGAGCAGACTGAAGACAACGGATCACCGCTGACGTGAGGAGAGCAGCTACCCCTGCCTTTCAACTGGGACTAAGGTTTGGCTCTTCACACAAGACATCCGTCTTTGGCTGCCCTGTACAAAGCTGAGTCCCCGCTACATTGGTCCCTTCACAATCATCTCTCAGATCAACCCGGTCACATACAAGTTTACCATGCACCTACAGAATTCACCGCACATTTCACTTATCAAATCATATCATTTATCTGTATTTCCTGTTTCCACAGAGCCTGGTCCCAAGGACGAACCCCCCCAGCTCTGGATATAGAAGATGGCACGATCTACACTGTAAAGGAGATTCTGAGATCCCCGTCGCTGAGGTGGACGACTTGAATATTTTGTGGACTGGGAGGGGTACGGCTTGGGTCCCCAAGGCAGGCATCCTCGACCCAAATCTCCTCAGGGATTTCCTTCAACAACACCCACAAATGCCTGTTCCCAGGGGTGGCGGTCCGTGGTGGCAGGGGTTCTGTCATGGACACGCCAGGCCCCGCCCCCAATCAACGCTCCCAAGCTCCCGAATACTGATGACACACACCTGCACCTCATCACCTACACACATATATACACGTCACTTCCCTTCAGTCATTGTCTGGACTCCAATATGGACAAGTACTCCATGCTGCCTATGCGTCAAGCTAGAAAGCTCACCTCCGTGCTTCTTCATCTCCGTGTTTCCTTGTCTCGCTGTCTCTGTGTTTCCTCGTCTCGTCGTCTCCATGTTCCTCCAGTATCCACATCCTGTCTCCCCGTCTACCTCTCCTGATCCTTCATCCACCAGCTTTATCAATATTACAGATAAGACTTTCCGGTTCATTCTATCAGTCACTATCACCATTCAGCTGTTTGTCATCATTAATAAAAGTGCCCAATCGGGTTTGTCCCCTTCATTCTGTTTGTTGTGTCGGTCCTTCCGTAACACACACACACACACACACACACACACACACACAGTTCAGGCTGACAGAGAGAGAGAAAATGAATCTTTAACCTCTTTAACGACACTTGCTTTTGCGTTTTGCTCATCTTGCGGAATGCTTGCAAGCTGGGTTACTCGCAACCTGAGGTTCCACTGTATCTTATTTTATCTTACATTTTCTGTTTTTGTAATGTTGATGTTTATGTCAGGACATACTGGGGTGCTTGGGGAAGTGGACTCAAACGCAGGTGAGAGGCATGCTGACGAAGACTTTGTCTTGATAAGGATGTAGTTGTGAACCCAACAACTGAACTGAGTAGTGATCTGTGTGAGTTTAGAGCCGTGGGGCCCTGTTATATTGCAATGAGTCGAAATCACTCAACACAGACATGGTCGAGAGCGCGGAAACGTAACTTTAAAGCTTTGAGTCCAATCACCCTGATACACTGATATTATAGTGTTTTGTTACAGTCAGAAGTCATGAGTGTGAAAAAACACAATGTATGGACTTCTGTCTCGAAACCTCACAACAGTTATAAGTTTGTTCTACCTATTAGTCTCTCCTACCCATGCCTACCACACATGAACAGATCAAAATATGTCATGATTCGCCACTTTAGAGCCCTGCCCATAAATCTATTTATATTTAGTAATTACATTATCTTTTATTTGTTTTATTGCACATTTTATTTATTTACCTGGTTAATTTAAAAGTTGATTATTGGATTGATGGATAACGTTAAATCAACATGTCAAAAGTTTCTAACAATGTACAGTAATAGGGATTGAATTCAGATAATGTTTAAACCGTGTGCTACCAGTATGTCAGGAAATGTATTTGCACATTCATCTTATATTACAGTCTGTATATTTACAAATTATAACATATTCTTTCTCGTCTACTAGTTTTGTTGCACATTTAAATTGTACATATTTAATCTTTTAATTTTTACAGTCTGGAGTTGTTGCAATTCCTTTTCACTGCTACTGTACTTTGTACTACCATGTATTTATTAAATAAAATGTTCAATCTTTAACTGTACTATATTTTTGCAGCATAACGACTATACAAAACCTTTGGCGCAATATTGAGAAAGTAGTAATGACTTGGGTCCAAAATGTTGTTCCAGCAACTTCAATAAATGAGTTAATTATGATCTTACTCTTGGTCAATCATAGAATTTACTAGACCCCTTTCACAGGTGCATGTACGCCAGTAATATATAAAGTTCAACTTTCAGCCAGCTGCTAATTAGCATTAGTTTCATTTAAATTGATACTAACATGTATGCATAGGCATGTACGGCAGTCTCTAGAGTTTGATTAAATAACTTCAGGGTTATACTTTATTTTTAACTGCTGACTCATTAACCAAACTTAGTAAATAGTGCACTAAGAAAGAGAAATTGCTATAGCATGTGAGCATCCTTAATACAACATTGACAGAGATTCAATATAAAAAATTGTCAATTGAGCTGCAGGACTGTGACTTATTCTGAGGTTAGACATTTTCCCTGCTGCACCCCACTTGCTAATCCCATTTTAAGCCCTGTTTAAAGCTGTTTAAAAAAGGGTAACATTTACACTCATGTCTCTGGACACCACTACACCTCTGCTCTTTGTTTCTCACACACACACACACAAACACACAAAAACACACAGACACACACACACACTCACACACACACAAACCTTTTCCTGCTCACCTTCAACTGAATGCGTTCCGTACAATCCCACACACACTGCGGTGAGCAATGATGATAAAAAACACACTGCCATCTCAGAGCAAAATCCCCAGAGTGTGTACTGACAAAGTGAAGTAAAAGTTACAGACACCTATAAAAGAACACTCCCAATCACCCCCCCCCCCCCCCACACACACCTCTACAGTAAGTGGAAAGAACAGAATGATATGTTGTTTTGTTACAGTATTTTTGTGTTTAATTACACCATAGTACATTTAATGAAGCTTTTTCTTTCCTTTTTTCATCAGAGTTACTAAACAAAGTAAAACCTTATAGTCAAAATAATAAAAATATTTACCCTTCCGCAGACTGCAAGCTAATGAAGTATTGTACAGATCTGAGTGCTGCCCCGAATTATGGTAGGTTTGTGCTTTGTGACCTCTCAGGTACAGCTCGACATGGAAGAGGACAGATGTTTAAAACTGGACTGTCTCCTCTGAATTCTCTGTGTGTGCAGCATGTGCTGATCTCATCCTCTGGCCTACACAGCCAGAGCTGGTACAGTAGGAGGGCAGGTGTAAGGGCCGTTGTGAAATTGTCTAAAAAATATCTATAACGTTAGTGAACTATGATTTTTGAGTCTCTTATTCTTTTTGTTTATTGTTGGAATATAAACCATTTAGCTGCAAACTGCCAGCTGCTGCATGTAGAGTTTTGTAAGATCTTTGACTCAGGTTGCACCACAGACACACAGAGATGAGGTGAGGTCTTACAGGAAAAGGTTAGTTTTATTAAGTATAATGGGAAAAGGTAAGGGAACTAAGGAGGGTAAAAAGAAAACGGGGAGGAGAGAAGTGAGGATTGCACATGCAGGTCCAGGCAGTGCCCAGCTGGATGGAAAACCCAGCACCTTTTCCTTGTTGGCAGTTGGTTCGCATTAGCTATTGCGTGGCGTCGATGAGGGTGCCACGGCAGTAGGAGCGCCATGTGGTTCGCATGCCCACTTGTAAGTCCGCAACAGATGGCTCCTATTACAGTTCATTCTGTGTAAAAATAAAATCATCTGTATTGTCAACCAAATATCATCACACTCCCTGTTCAGTAATCGGAGAATGAATCAGAGATGGGAAATCAAAGAAGTAGATCAGATAAAGAAGAAGTTTTGTCTTGAAATTAGTCCAGCACATTTAAATTCACGTATACCACTTCAGCGCTGTTATTTCAGTTTAGATTTTCTAATTAATATCTATCGATACAGGTGTTATATAGTAATTATTAAATGCAGCACATAACTGTTCATAAGATCTCTTTTATTCAAAAATGTTTTTATTTATTTATTTAAAAATATATATATATTTTACATATGGTGCAGATTCAACTTTATTACAAATTGAAAAAAATTCTGTCCAGCAGTCAATTTTTAGATGAGCACACAGTTTGACGCATGTGCAGTACACTGTCCAAACTTGCGGTTTCTTATCTGGTACAAAACTGCTCATAACTTTACTTGTACTAAAGATTTTGGCTTTATTTATGGTACAGATTTAACTTTAGGCAAATACTAAAGTACCGCCAAAGTACCGCTCGTGGCTTTGAACTAATGCTTCTGCCTTCTCTACCATGCACAACGACTTCAACTCATGACAATGCCAAAGGATCCCATAACTCTGAATTAACGCCTCCGCTTGGCAGATCAATACTCAGCTCAGACTTTTGGATTAAAGCCCACATGCTTCTCACGCTAAACTCTTCACCAGCGTGCCTCTTGCCTGCATTTGGGTCCACCTCCCCAAGCACCTCAGTATGTCTTGACACAGGGACATGTTCCGCTTCAGTCCCATGTACAGTGGTGTGAAAAACTATTTGCCCCCTTCCTGATTTCTTATTCTTTTGCATGTTTGTCACACAAAATGTTTCTGATCATCAAACACATTTAACTATTAGTCAAAGATAACCTAATTAAACACAAAATGCAGTTTTTAAATGATGGTTTTTATTATTTAGGGAGAAAAAAAATCCAAACCTACATGGCCCTGTGTGAAAAAGTGATTGCCCCCCTTGTTAAAAAATAACTTAACTGTGGTTTATCACACCTGAGTTCAATTTCTGTAGTCACCCCCAGGCCTGATTACTGCCACACCTGTTTCAATCAAGAAATCACTTAAATAGGAGCTACCTGACACAGAGAAGTAGACCAAAAGCACCTCAAAAGCTAGACATCATGCCAAGATCCAAAGAAATTCAGGAACAAATGAGAACAAAAGTAATTGAGATCTATCAGTCTGGTAAAGGTTATAAAGCCATTTCTAAAGCCTTGGGACTCCAGCGAACCACAGTGAGAGCCATTATCCACAAATGGCAAAAACATGGAACAGTGGTGAACCTTCCCAGGAGTGGCCGGCCGACCAAAATTACCCCAAGAGCGCAGAGACAACTCATCCGAGAGGCCACAAAAGACCCCAGGACAACATCTGAAGAACTGCAGGCCTCACTTGCCTCAATTAAGGTCAGTATTTACAACTCCACCATAAGAAAGAGACTTGGCAAAAACGGCCTGCATGGCAGATTTCCAAGGTGCAAACCACTTTTAAGCAAAAAGAACATTAAGGCTCGTCTCAATTTTGCTAAAAAACATCTCAATGATTGCCAAGACTTTTGGAAAAATACCTTGTGGACCGATGAGACAAAAGTTGAACTCTTTGGAAGGTGCGTGTCCAGTTACATCTGGCGTAAAAGTAACACAGCATTTCAGAAAAAAAACATCATACCAACAGTAAAATATGGTGGTGGTAGTGTGATGGTCTGGGGTTGTTTTGCTGCTTCAGGACCTGGAAGGCTTACTGTGATAGATGGAACCATGAATTCTACTGTCTATCAAAAAATTCTAAAGGAGAATGTCCGGCCATCTGTTCGTCAACTCAAGCTGAAGCGATCTTGGGTGCTGCAGCAGGACAATGACCCAAAACACACCAGCAAATCCACCTCTGAATGGCTGAAGAAAAACAAAATAAAGACTTTGGAGTGGCCTAGTCAAAGTCCTGACCTGAATCCTATTGAGATGTTGTGGCATGACCTTAAAAAGGCGGTTCATGGTAGAAAACCCTCAAATAAAGCTGAATTACAACAATTCTGCAAAGATGAGTTGGCCAAAATTCCTCCAGAGCACTGTATAAGACTTGTTGCAAGTTATCGCAAACGCTTGATTGCAGTTATTGCTGCTAAGGGTGGCCCAACCAGTTATTAGGTTCAGGGGGCAATTACTTTTTCACACAGGGCCATGTAGGTTTGGATTTTTTTCTCCCTAAATAATAAAAACCATCATTTAAAAACTGCATTTTGTGTTTACTTGTGTTATCTTTGACTAATAGTTAAATGTGTTTTATGATCAGAAACATTTTGTGTGACAAACATGCAAAAGAAAAATAAATCAGGAAGGGGGCAAATAGTTTTTCACACCACTGTATGTAGATGGGGAATGTCTGCTTTTCATTTCTGGACATCCACAATGAGCTCTTTTTTTTTTTTTTTTTTTTTGGTGTTAAGGGTAAAGTTGTAGTCTGAACACAAACTGATAGGCTGCAAATCTCCTCTCTATAGGCCAACTCATCGTTGCTGGTGATGTGGTGTACCACCATGGTATCATCTGCATACTTGGTTATCATGTTGGAGTTATGCAGAGAAACACAGTCATGGGTAAACAGGAAATAGAACAATGGACTAAGCACCCAAGCCTGTGAAACTCCAGTGTTCAGAATGAGCATAGATGGCATGTAAGTGCCCAGCCTAACAGACTGAGGTCTGTGAGTTAGACTCAGCTGAAAAATGTAAGCACTGACACCCAGGCCCTGAAGCTTGGGGCTATTGGCCCATACCACTTTTCAAGTGCAATTTCTGATTTACATGTATAATTTAACCATGCAATATTTACCAATGCTCTTGGGCCATACCACTTGTCAAGTGTAATTTCTGATTTACCCATACATACCTTTTTCTTTTTTGAAATGCTTCCTGCCGCAAGGTCAACAGAGCATATAAATGATTTAGCTCATCAGGAACGAAAACACTGATGGTTGGTAGAGTCTGTGTGGCTAGTTTGTAGCCAATGATGGAGTGCAGTACATGTTAGAACCTGGAATACTGTATCTGAACCATCCTCCAGTGCTTTGAGTTCTCCATGTCTACTGGTTGAGAAACATGATGTTTCCTTTCATTTTTGTACATTTCAAGGTGAATGGCATCACTAAGCCTGATTGCTTTCCTCTCCCACCACTAGATGATTGTATTGACCAGATGCATCTTTTGTTACCAAGTTAGATCTTTTGAAGGGGTACTGACAGGTTTCTCTCAGTCAGGTCAGTGAGCCCACAAGATCTCTGCATTTGTGATGCCAGATCACTTTTGTCAGTATAAAGTTATGGTTTTTGGGATGAGAAATGCGCCAGCCACTTAGTTTAGTGAACAGGGTACTGGAAGGAGTTTCAGCATGTGAGGCTTATCTTGATGATTTAGTTATCTATAGTTCTTCCTGGTCTCAACATTTGGCTCAGCTTAAGGATGTGTTTAAACAATTAAAGGCTGCAAATTTGACCGTGAACCTCTCCAAGTGTGAGTTTAGATGGGCCTGGTTACTTATTTGGGCAAAGTTGTTAGCCAGGGATATGTGTTTTCAGTTGAAGCGAAAGTAGAGGCCATTGTATATTTTCCAGTGCCATTTTCAAGGAGGGAATTAAAAAGGTTTTTCGGCATGGCAGCATATTATAGGAGTTTTTCAGGAATTTTGCTACAGTTGCTGCACCTTTGACAAACGTGCTTAGTCCCAAGGTTCTTTTTGTTTGGACAGAGTTATGTCAGCTTGCCTTTGACAATCTGAAGACCTTGTTAAGTAGTTCTCCTGTTATCGTTGCTCCTGAATTTAGCCTTTTAAGCTAGCTATGGACGTTATTAATTTTGGGCTTGACCCTGTATTTTTAAAGAAGTTTAATGTCAATCAGAAGCACTATTCCACCATCAAGAAGGAATCTTTGGCTCTTTTTTTTTAATTTTTTTTTTTACCTCTGAATCATTTTGATATGTATGTCCACAGCATGAGAAATTCCAACCAAAAGCTAATGCTTTGGAGTTTGTTTTTGCTTAAACTTTATTAAATCTGTGAGGAGGACAATGTTTTGGCAGATGCCCTATCAAGGTCTTAAGTAGTGCTGTAGTGATTTCAATTTACTGTACATATTAGTGTTGCATTAGGTTGTCCCTCCTTAAACTTTCCCCATTTTTTTAAAACAAAAATTACCTTTTTTTTTTTTTATAAGACCTCGCCTTGTGTCCGTGGGACTGTGATGCCAAATATGCGTCAAACTCCTTACAATGGATATAAAGAAACACTATTAATAAAATGCAGTATATTAGGTGTATATCTTTATTAATTAGAAAATATGAATATACTATAACCGTTTATAAGAATTAATTAGTCAAAGTGTAAAGCCCATGATTGTTGCCCATTCAGTCTTTTATTGTTTTAATATGCACAGTGAAAACTAATGAGCAGCAAAAAACAGCAAAGCTGCACGCCTGAGATTTTATACTTTAGTTTTAAAGAATAATGTAATAAATCCATAAACGTAATTTGTTCTTTAGACTATATACCATGTTCTAGAGTCATTACAAATATTTTATGAATCTAAAAACAAAGAGTTAGATACACAGAAGTCAGGGTTAGCATTAGACACACAGGAGTCAGAGTTAACTACACAGGTTTAATGTTATTAAACACTACAGTTGTCCTTGGGCTGCAGGATTGTTGTTCATATAGCTGTTGTTTTTGTTTGATTGCAGGTGCTCCAGGATGTAGGATGATCCATGTGTTTGTGTTGGAAAGACAACCAGGACAAAGATGATCACAACACTGTAGTAAAAACCGCTAGCAAACTAACCATTCCCCAGACAGAACTGAGTGGAGGTTGCCCAGCTAAAGGAGAAAGCAGAAAACAGAAAAACAGAAAACATAAGTACAGTGAAACCTCGGATTGCGGAATGGCTTTTCTCTCTTGTGCTGTGGAATTGTGGGTTATTGTCTCCCCTGCTGGGTCTTAGTGGTCTCTTGGTCTCTTCCTGGTACAGATCTGGCCATTAACAATGCACGTTTCGAGAAAAGGAAACGTGTGAGCTGCTGCAGCAGCGTGAGACAAGCTGTGAAAATGCCGTTCATTACCTGTGTTTCAATCTAAAGTATTGTGTGTCTACTGAAGCCGAAAATGTGTTATCTCTCTTAGATAGACAGTTCCATCAGAGGTGTCAAGTAACGAAGTACAAATACTTCGTTACCTTACTTAAGTAGAAATTTTGGGTATCTATACCTTACTGGAGTAATTATTTTTCAGCCGACTTTTTTACTTCTACTCCTTACATTTTCACGCAATTATCTGTACTTTCTACTCCTTACAATTAAAAAATAGCCTCGTTACTCCTATTTTAGTTTAGTTTGTCATTCAAAAAACAAACAAACAAAAACATCCGGATAAACCGCGCCATCCGGATAAAGTGAATTTGATTGTGGTTGGATAAGAATTTTAAAAACATACCATTCTGACACCCTATTGGTTGGTACGCGATCCATCACACCTGCACATGACGTCACGTCACACACTCCAGCAAGGACGTTTGAATAAAATAGCATTTTCGGTTGATAAGGTTGTGATAAGTAGACGAAGATGTCCGTGATAGAGACTCAAGATTCGAGCGAAATGTCACAACCAATCACCAGCGAGGAAGGTAACAGCACCAGGAAGGTAACAGGAATGATGAAGCCTGCCCTGGGTACACTAATTTTCTTGTATGTTGCCCTCACAGATTCCTGCAGCTAAGCTTGGATGTACATTTACATTCCAATAAAGGTTACTGATGACACGCCTCTGAAGTTTGACTTTGTGCACCATTAAAATACTTCTAGGCAACTAGTTATCATATCTCCTTTTCCATGAAACGTGTTAATGCTCAGTAGTACACACATATGGTTCTTTAATGTATTCGCATTGTACTAAAATGCATTCGTTTTCAATTGCCATATACAGTATCCCAAATGGCCATTAAAAAAAACAACAAAAAAAAACAACACCACATTTTCTTTTTCTTTTTTTTTGAGGTGTTAGTGCAGTATAAAGGCCCGTGGCACAGCCTAAGCTTTTATCCTTAATGCTTTCCCTCCCTCACGTTACTTTTACTTTTATACTTTAGGTAGTTTTAAAACCAGTACTTGTACACTTTTACTTGAGTAAAAAGCTTGCGTTGATACTTCAACTTCTAAAGAAGTCTTTTAAACCCTAGTATCTATACTTCTACTCAAGTAATGAATGTGAATACTTTTGACACCACTGAGTCCCATTGACAGCAATCGACGGAGCTCATAAACGTGTCAAGTTCAAACTGTAAATACTGATATGTAATTATTCTTCATTTTCTTCTCTAGTTTAATTCTCTACTACAAAACAAGTAGTAGTGCTCCGAATTTATTATTATTGTTATTATTCATACTATTATTGTAACGTACCTGCGCGTGCGTGCAAAAAGACGAAGTACAACATACAGTATACATATATGATATGGTTGTATATATAATTAAAAAGCCCAATGAGTGCTCAAATGTAAAGCAAACGCAATTATTAATTTATTGTGTATATTTAACTTCATTCAGCCATTTAAGTTATATGAAAAACAAAGTGCTTACCAGCCCACTATTATTTTCTATTTAAATTTAAAGATGCCCGGGCGTGTGTGCAGAAAGATGAAGTACAACAAAGAATACAAAAGTTTATAATTTTTAATAAAATTAAAAAACAATTTTGTTTCCAATGCTGAAGCAAACATGATTTTGTTTTAGTCTATTTTTTTTTTACAACGCGACAGTGCACTTCGAGGTAAACATCCACAAAACCCGTTCTGTGTTCCCAGTTACTGTGATGCCTCTTCTCACCTTTCATTCACGATAGGCATGAAGTTATCAAACCGGTTTCGCTGATGTGGGAATTCACAGATTTGAGGGGTTTAAAACGAATTAACAAGACCGAGCAGATGTCTCTGCCTAAAATGTATTTCGCTAACAAAACATAAATAGAAATAAAATGTTTAATAGTACCAATTAATTTAGACTTAATAGTTGAATTTTATACTTTGAGTGTAATTCATATATTTACTGAATATATTCAGATTTTGTAAAATAACGAAACCTGTTTTTTTTCTAGTCCTTTTGTCTGCATCACAATAAACTGAAGCTCAGCACGTCTACTGTACTCTCCTTGTTTTCATCTGTAATTTTTAAGTGGAATACATTTTGCGTGTATGCTTAAATATTCCTTTTTATTTATGGACAGGTGTATGTATGTTAGATCTGCATTATTGAGAGAGGCGATGACTTTCTGGCGGAAAGTCTGGATTTGTCTGCATTTTTATTGATAAATCGCATGCGTTTTTTTGATAAAAATGCTGCCCTTTGTAAAGTGAAAGTACCAGCCGCGGTTTTCCGCACGGCGAAGAACAGCTTTATTTCAGTCATAAATTATAAATTTACATTTACATTCTAGCTATTATTTCCAGCTGTGGTCAATAACGGATGAAAAAATTATTTAATGCTGGAAACAAACAGCAAAAAAAAACATGATGATGATTATTATAAAAAGCCTGAAGCACTTCGTGTTTATATAAGAATATTTACTTAATATGATAAAATAATATTGTTCATTCATGTCTTTTGATGGTGCTCAATGTCGACACATTTTTACATTTTAGTTTTAAGTGAGATACGTTGACATGTTCACGAATTAGGACATATCGCATAGTTAACACTCAGATAGCCTGACTCACAATCAGATAGCCTACTATCAAGAAATTTAATTAATTTTAAGACTATTTAAACCGAGACATTGCCATGTCTTTCATTACTTTGTCCCTGTTTAGACATTACAAAAACTATATAAGAAACTTATTATACATTTTAAAGCACGATTTTAAGCATATCATTTCATCATTATGGAAATAATATACAGCACATATACTGTACGCACATTCATCATGAAAGATCTATTGTAAAACAAAATAAAATTAATATTTGCTTTAGCATTGGAAACAATATTGTTTTAGACTAACTAATTATGCACAATTCCTCGTTGTACTTGGTCTGGCTTTTAGATAGTCCTTCAATGCGCCATTAAGTGGATATTCAGTCAAGTACATCACATTGATGTAAATTCCCGAATGTTGCTTGTGGCATTTCGCGGGAAAAATGTGCATTCTTAATGGCCACATCTGTATAATCAACATCCATGCACACCTGTATTGTTTACTTTAACACTGTGACCACATTTGGTTTCTAAGAAAATAGTTTCTTTTGTGTCTGTATGAGTGTGTGTACAGCGCGTGTGTAAAGGAAAAGGAAGTCTCATTAGAGAGGTTAAAGATCCATTCTCTCTCTCTGCTTAAGGCTTAGCCTGCTCTTTGTGTCTGTGTGCGCGCACGTCATTGGACACCGTGCCACACACACACACACACACACACACACACACACACACACACACACACACACACAAAAACAGACACCTCCTACTTTTGCCTTCACAGACACACTTTCTCAGAAACACTGCTCTGTTGCAATTCTTTTTAAAGGTAAATTGCAGGTTAATTTGTTTTATTTTGACTTTATAGTAGTGATTCCGTTTTAAAATTTAACTTTAAATTCCACTTTAAAATTTTTATATATTCTTTTTTATATATACTTTTTAAATATATACTTTTTTCCCTCCACCCTATATTTCTATATTTTGTAATATTTTTTATTATGCCCTTATTTGTACAGTTTATTTTACTAGTTAAATTAATTATTTTCGTATTTCTTTTTATTATAAATTTATTCCTTATGTATAGTTTTTATTTTCTTTTTTAAGGTCACTGGCGGTCATACAAGCATTTCACTGCATATCGTACTGTGTATGACTGTGTATGTGACAATTAAAATTTGAATTTGAATTTGTTTGTTGCTCAATCGAGTGTAATTAGAGAGATTTCTTATTAATTTTTCCAATAAAACAGTGTTTCCGCTGTGTGCACATGTGTGTGTGTGTGTGTGTGTGTGTGTGTGTGTGTGTGTAAAAAGTGGAGGAAGGGTAACCGTGTAAGACGAGAAGGGGGAGAGGGGAGCTTACTTTAGATTCACACACACCGTGCCTGCATGCACAAACGGAAACACTTATCTGTCGAAATTTATTTTTCCTTTTTTTTTAAAGGTAAAGTACAGGTAAATTTGTTTTATTTTTACTTAATATTTTGAGTTAATTATTTTCATGTATTTATTTTTTGGGGGGCTGTGGAACGAATAATTTAAGTTTTCATTATTTCTTATTTGGTTTACTTATTTTGTTTTGGAATACGAGCCTGCTTCTGGAACGAATTATGCTCGTAATCCAAGGTTCCACTGTAATAAAATATAAATTGCGCAGTGCTGTACAGTCAGGGATAATCTTGACCTTGATGTAGTGCTAGTGCTAATGCTTGTAATATATTTACAAATATTATAATAATGTCACAGACTCACAGGGGACTGGGATGGTGATTGGCTGTGATTCAGACACAACTGGACCTGTGTCCAGATTCAGCACAGCTGCACACTTGTACTGCACTCCGTGATCCTCACGTCTGGCCGTAATGTTCAGTTTCACTGTAGCGCTCACATTCTTCATCTCATTTACCAAGTCTGAAGGTGATGTTTCACTAAAAAGTGTGAAAGCATTGTTTTGCTTTGCGTTGGATCTGCTCCAGTGTACACTGAGTTTATGTCCAGGACCGACGTTTTCAATCTCACACACTAGCTCTGTTTGATCTCCCTCTATCCACACATCAGGAACAGAGCTTAACATAATGGTGTCTGGTCTCTCTATAAACACACACACACACACACACACACACACACACACACACACACACAGAGTAAACAGTAAACCCTGTTGAATATAATAATTGTGCACACAGTAAGAAAGCTATGAGATTTTATGAGATGGTGGTACTCACTGTAAATGGTGAGATTTACACGACTCTCACACTGATCAGTTGCTGTTGAGAGGTAACACTTGAGACCGTCAGCTTCCTCCCAATTTGTCAGACTGTCCACCCTCCATGTCAAACTTTTTTTACTGTCTGTATCCGGTTGTGATGATTTAGACTCCCAGCCCAGCATGTATCCCGTTACAGGTTTACTCAGTATGGAGCAGTTCACTTCAGCAGGGTGTCCATACTCCACCAGCAGAGACGCCGGAGTGACGACAGGATCTCTACATACTTCTGTTCAGCACAATAACAAACCCAGAGCTGATTTTGTGTTTACCGCAAAGTACAATAAAACAGTATAATAATGTAAAACATATAATAAAACAAACTTTTCAAAATGACAAATTATATAAATAAATAAATAGATAGATAGATAGAGATAGATACCTTTTTTCTTATTAAATAGTACAGGTACTGAGTGGTGAACGTAGTTTAGCATCTACCAGAAATGCAAATAGTACTGTATACAGTACTGTGTGCACAATTATTAGGCAAGTAAGTTTTTTGAGAAAATCGTCATTTTCATGCATGCTCCAAGCTGTACTAACATTCTTATTGTCTCTAAGCATATCAGGTGTATTTGTACATAATAGACAAATATATAAATTAAATCACCAAACTGTCGCTAATATTTTCATGTAACCTGCAGTGGCGATGAAATGAGCCGGGCATACAATCATAGTTGATTGACAAACAGCTGTGGTTACTCATGTGCAATGCACTCTTGATTGCCATTGGTTGAAACCCTCAATAAAGCAACCTACCTACACTAAACAGAGCGATCGCAGAGAAGAGGCAATGGAAAAAAAATTGCTGGACGAGGTGTACATCCACAAGACGACACTCTTCGCCAGCTTCAGAAACAATGTGTGTAACAGCAGTAAAAAAAGTAATCTGGAGTGACATTGCGAGAAATATGGCTGCCTCTGGTTAAGGTGCACCCAGAGACTGGCAGGATGTGGGGAAAAAATGGCATGATTTCTAAATATCTGCCAAGGTTAGAGCTGCTGCAGTCCGAAGAGACCGGACAAGGACAGGTGCTGGGTCCTGTTTAGTGTCACCACCAACACCACTGGAGGAGAAGCACTGGCAGTAATGGGAGAATCAGCCCCTCATGGAATACCTGGGGAAATTGAAGTAAGAAGAGGTGATGCAGAGCATGCCTCATGCTCACAGGCCAGACCATCACCACCTCCCAGTACACCATGCTCACCGGTTACATAGAAACCTGCAGCACCCTTCTCTTCTGGTAGCATCGAGCCTAAAGAGTGCACTACTCCATTGCCTTCTAAACGCACGTCCTTGCCAGAATGATGTCGCTACAGCACAACATGCAAATTGTCACCATGCCGTTGGAGCGAGGAACTGGTAAATATAGAAAGAGAAAAGTTGGTGGTATTGCATGACATTTAGCGTCAGCTGACCAAAGCAAACAATCTGTAAGCAAGCTGAAGAGGGCCAAGCTGGAGCTGGCCAAACAACAGCATACCCTGGCAGAGGCGCAGTTCAACAGGCCTACAATTCTATCTACAAGGAAATTAAAGAATGTTAAATTAGGTGCATGTTTATTTTTAAATATTCATTTGTAGTAGCAGAGTACTGACATTAGTCTGAGATGAAGATCATGAGTGTTTAAAACAGGTTTGCTGTGCTTGAGGCAGAGCAGCAGCAAGAGAAGCTGTCTTTCAATCTTCAGTCTTTCTGAGTTCAATACTCATTAGATAAATCAAGATTAATCAGCAATACGACATTTTAGCTCGGACATCTAGTTAACTTTTGACAGAGATATTTTAATGTGTAGGCCTATAAAACTTTAGGAGAAGCATGTCGGTGGTTGGGGTTGCGCACTTATGGAATGAATACGATGAGATGACAGAGTAGAGGTTTTAAGCATTACAATCACTCAGAAAAATTTATGGATGCAGGGTTTGATAACAGGGTTGGTCCAGCGAGGATGCACCTTCACACCAAAGTTTTGCTGAGAGTGTAGCTTTCTCCCACGACCTTCATGAAGCTCCTGGTAGCATAAAATCTTAGCGCTTTAAGCAGTTGGACATCGGGATGTAGAGCGTAAGTATGACGCATTGGCCTGGCAAGCGCAGATCTGAGCAGGTCAAGAAACTCCATAATCTGTTGCCTTGGAAGGCGAAACCTTTTTAAAATAGCCACCTCAGGAAAAATATGAAAAGGTCTAAAGTTTTGCTTAATGAAAAAATTTACTTGAATCACACGACTCCGCTGACGGCGCCGTCTTCGGTTTAGCAAAACAAGAGGCTGTATCGCTGCCAAATCTGTTGCTTTCTGGATGCCACAATGATTACCCATTTATACGATCTTAGCCACTTAGAGCTAAATTGTTTGCCACCTGTTTAATATTAAAAGTGATTGCCGATTTTAATGCATTTGTCACATTATGAAATATGCTAATTAAAATGTGTGACTTACCTAAGAAACTTAGAGTACGAACGTTTCGGGAATCGCGCCATAACGTTAAGAGAGAGGTTAAGGTACAACTTAGAAACTACTTAGCGATAAGAAGCTTTTGGGAAACCAGGCCCACATGGATGGACACATGGCTGAATCGGTAACAGGCACTGAGCTCCACTTTGACTCAAATGCCAGTAAAGTTGAGGTGGGGTACTCTTACGAGCTGGTTTTATTAAAGAGAGTCAAAATTTACTTCCAAACCTACTTTCAGTTTTCAGGAGACACTTTCTTCAAGTGGTGGTACAGGAAAAAGTCTGCATTTTTCAAGAAGACCATATTTTTGCAAGGAAAACAGTAAAGCTCTCTGAACGTTGTTTGGGAGGCTGTGGTTGCTGCTGCACAAAAAGTTGATACATGACAATAAACAGGTAAGATAAAAAAAGATTTGTTTTTCATTTAATTGCATGATATTTTTGAACACTAATAGTTACCCAATAATGCACATCCCAAACTTTGGAGCGGTAGGATATACACTCACCTAAAGGATTATTAGGAACACCATACTAATACAGTGTTTGACCCCCTTTCGCCTTCAGAACTGCCTTAATTCTACGTGCCATTGATTCAACATGGTGCTGAAAGCAATCTTTAGAAATGTTGGCCCATATTGATAGGATAGCATCTTGCAGTTGATGGAGATTTGTGGGATGCACATCCAGGGCACGAAGCTCCCGATCCACCACATCCCAAAGATGCTCTATTGGGTTGAGATCTGGTGACTGTGGGGGCCATTTTAGTACAGTGAACTCATTGTCATGTTCAATAAACCGATTTTAAATGATTCGAGCTTTGTGACATGGTGCATTATCATGCTGGAAGTAGCCATCAGAGGATGGGTACATGGTGGTCATAAAGGGATGGACATGGTCAGAAACAATGCTCAGGTAGCCTGTGGCATTTAAACGATGCCCAATTGGCACTAAGGGGCCTAAAGTGTGCCAGGAAAGCATCCCCCACACCATTATACCACCAGCCTGCACAGTGGTAACAAGGCATGATGGATCCATGTTCTCATTCTGTTTACGCCAAATTCTGACTCTACCATTTGAATGTATCGAGACTCATCAGACCAGGCAACATTTTTCCAGTCTTCAACTGTCCAATTTTGATGAGCTCGTGCAAATTGTAGCCTTTTTTTCCTATTTGTAGTGGAGATGAGTGGTACCCGGTGGGGTCTTCTGCTGTTGTAGCCCATCTGCCTCAAGGTTGTGCGTGTTGTGGCTTCACAAATGCCTTACGAACCACTTACGAGTGGTTATTTGAGTCAAAGTTGCTCTTCTATCAGCTTCAATCAGTCGGCCCATTCTCCTCTGACCTCTAGCATCAACAAGGCATTTTCGCCCACAGGACTGCCGCATACTGGATGTTTTTGCCTTTTCACACCATTCTTTGTAAACCCTAGAAATAGTGTAAGCGTAAATCCCAGTAACTGAGCAGATTGTGAAATACTCAGACCGGTCCGTCTGGCACCAACAACCATGCCACGCACAGAATTGCTTAAATCACCTTTCTTTCCCATTCTGACATTCAGTATGGAGTTTAGGAGATTGTCTTGAACAGGACCCCACCCCTAAATGCATTGAAGCAACTGCCATGTGATTGATTAGATAATTGCATTGCAGATATTGCACATAATTGAACAGGTGTTCCTAATAATCCTTTAGGTGAGTGTAGGGTGACACAAAAAAAATGGCCCTTTTTTATAATCCAATAAAACTAGAAGTGATAAAAGAAATACAATTTATTCATAATGTTGAGATTTCTCATTGACCGCTGCAACATCTCAGCTGGGATACTGTGAATTTCATCTCTGTTTTAACTCGTGTACACTTCACTCTTGAGGTAGCCCCACAAGAAAAAATTTCCGTTATTCTGTGTCACCTTGTATATATGTAGCGTGGGAGAAGATTTCCCACAATCCCGCTGTGCAAGAGAGAGAAGAACCATTGGCTCAATTGTGATCATGTGACACTTGGCAGATGAAGTGTTTACTTACTACTCATATTTTAAGACCTCACTGGTTTATCGAGTTAAAATTGACTAAAAATTTTTTATTGTGTTGCAAAATACTCTCAGACTAAGTTACTCGTAATTTAAGGTTTTACTGTATTTTCTGAATTTATAAGAAACTTAAACTTTTTTTTTTGCAAAAATTTATTACATTTATTAAAATTGTTTTTGAATTTATTATTATTTAACATCGAAATTATGAAAGAACTATGCAATAAATAAAGTGGTAAACAACCCAGAATACGTTTTATATTTTATATTGTCCAGAGTAGCAACATTTGGCTTTGTTGCCAGCTTGGCACACTCATGCATTCTCTCAACAGATTCATAAGGTAGTCACCTGGAATGGTTTTCAGTTCACAGGTCGGCCAAGTCAAGACTTGTCGAGGCCAGGGGTAGCTCAGTGGTTAAGGCATTGGACTACTGTTCGGAAGATCCCAGGTTCAAACCCCACAACCACCAAGTTGCCACTGTTAGGCCTTTGTGCAAGGCCCTTAACCCTCAACTGCTCAGATGTGTAATGAGATAAAAAATGTAAGTTGCTCTGGATAAGAGTGTCTGCCAAATGCCTAAATGTAAGACTTAATTTATGACATTACTTGCCTTCCTAATGTACTTAAGTCCATCAGATGTCTTGTACAGAGGAAGGGTGAGTACAGTCAAAAGGTCTTATTTTTAGAAAGACCACCCTCAGAAACCACCATTTTACAGCATCTCAAATTAGAGCCTGCATAAAAGCTTCCATGAGGTCTAGCGGCAGACATATTTTAACATTTACTGTTCAGAGGAGACTGCATGACCAACATCACACATCCTCTACCTTATTTTTATTCATTCTCTTTACCAACTCTCTTCACCTTTAATTTGTTATGCTTCAATAAATATTTCTGTGGAGATTCTTAGTTATCTAGATAAGGTTATTTGGAAGTTAAGTTATGTCAGCTGGACTAATTTTTTATTAGGTAGGAATGTTACACTACTCATCCAAGTAGCTTCTTTCCTCCCACAGTCCAAAGACATTCAGATAACTGGCATTCCTAAATTGTTTTTTTTTTTGTGTGTGTGTGTCTGTGTGTGTGCGCCCTGCAATAGATTCCCACCCTTTCTCTTTAAGATGCGAGGTGGAAAAACAAGAAACCAGGCAAACTTGGCCACGTGAAAATCCATGAAAAACATGAGAGAATTGGGCAAAAACACACACAATAATCCGAAAACATGACAGCCTGGGAAAAACATGACTGCGTGGGAGAAGAATAACAGCGTGGAAAATTAAATGTCAAAGCTGAAATGGTTCTTTCAAAGCACATGAGAGCTTTAAGTTCTTTAATGTTGACAGATCAAAGAGCTGTCCTGGACCAATAAAACGTCTCTTCTTGCTAGAAAAACGCAACTTTGCCTTTACTTTATGAGGAGACTTAATGGAAAAGGAAAGTTAATCTGTCTCCGTAGATACTAGAAAGCTTTTATCGTTGCACCATTGAGAGCATCCTGACCAACTATATCACCATTGGCATGGCAGCTCCACTTTTTCAAAAAGTGAAGCTGCAATACCAGATGGTTATAGAGTAAGTCCACTTCTTATATTCTTTTTTATCTACTAGTTTTGTTACACATATAAGTTAGTGATGTTTTTTTTATGAGCTATTCGTTCTTTTTGAACGAGTCTTAAATGTGACTTAGAAAAACGAGTAGTCTCAGAGAGTAATTCGTTCATTTTCCACTGGGTGCACATCCACAAAGCATTGCATGACCTCCTCCGTCGGTTATGTACAGGAAATGGAAATGAGTAGCTACCTCTCGAGTCTTTTGGTCCAAATCGTTTGTCCTTTTTTTACATGACTTGCAGTGCAATAGACTTAAAAGAACTAATGACTCGGACTAGAAGGATCATGAGGAGAACCACTCAATTTCCTGTGTAATGCACTGCATAGCGTCTATTAGAGTCACGTACCTCAAGAACGAACGATTCAGAAAACAAGATATGAGAGGTGAGCTGCTTATTCTGTTTATTATAATATATCCGTAGCTGCATTGTAATATTTTCATTACTGGAACTATAGCCAAAATTTGTGCATGTAGACATGTTGGGGATCTGTTTATTGAAAATGTAACACTTAATTTTAATTTTGATCAAAAGAATGAAAGGAACTAAATGACTCAAAAATAGATTTGTTAATTTTGGTGAACGAGATTTTAAGAACCAAGTCACTAAAATGACCCAGACTTTCCATCACTAATATAAGTTGTAAATATTTATTATTATTTAATTGTTTTTTTAATCTTTTAATTTACACAGTCTGGAGTTGTTGCAATTGCATTTAGCTACTACTGTACTACCATGTATTACCATGTATGTGACAAATAAACTTGTAAATCTTTAAATCCTTACTTGTACTATTTTTTTGCAGCACCATGACCAATATATTACGCCAAAACTCCTGTTGTAATATATTGAGAAAGTAGTACAGACTGTTGTAACTATAAATTTCTGTCATCTTTCGCTGGTGCTCGTGCCCCAATATTCATCTGTAGTGCCCCAGTTATATATCAAATTCAAGTTGAGCCACCTCCCAATCTGCAGGAGTTTCATTTAAATTGATACTAACATGGAAGAATGGAATGCCGTTGGAATGTCAGGTCCATGCATACACATGCATGGCAGTCTCTAGAGCATAAGTAAGTAACTGTAGGCTATTGACCCAATGCTTTATGAAATTCAGGATAAAGTGGGCTAAGAAAGGGGAAGCTGCTATAGCATGTGAGCATGCTTAATACGACATTCACAGAAACATTCAAGAAAAAAAGGATGAATTGAGCCGAAGGATTGTTCCCCAGTAGAGCTTTATATCTATTAATGCACCTGCAAATCAATATAAGTTATTTAGAGACATATTCCCTGCTGCACAGCTACAGTGGGGTTTCGTAGTTGTTGATTTGTTTTATTACATGCACACAATAATCCTACAGTACAGTATGTCCATAGTGACACACCAAAATATGGCCTCTTGTGAAAAATGAAATTAACTAATTAAAGGTGAAGTGAATGATCCAAACAAAAAACAGCTTTCAGAACAAACAATCTACATCAGTGCTGATAGCTAGCACAGCTAACCTCAGCCCAGCTACTGGCTCTTTTTACTAAGAGTAGCCGTACACTAACTAATTATAGCACAGAATGTTTTCCTTTTGCTGGACGGGCTGGATTAAAAAGAGAGACATTTACACACACACACACACACACACACACACATACATACATACACACACAAGTACACGCACACACACATACATACATACACACACAAGTACACGCACACACACACACACACACACACACACACACCGTTTCCTGCTCACCTGCATGTGTTCCGTACAGTCCCACACACAGTGCGATGAGCAACGATGAGAACAAACACCCTGCCATCTCAGAGCACCGGAAAATCTAAACCGCCAGAGAGGGAACTGACAGATGAAATGAGTTACAGGAAACTTAAAAGAGCACTCCTTTTCACTCCCTCCCCCTCACAGCACATACACCCAAAGTAAAGGAAAGTACAGTGTAATATGTGGTTTTGTTATAGTATATTTGTTGTAGAATCGCACCATAGTACTTTTATTTGAGCTTATTTTTATATATATACTTTCTTTTTCCATCAGTGTCTGATAAGACTTACTTATAAATAACTTCTATATATATATATATAGAAGTAACATAATAAAGCATGTAACCCTCTGAAGGCTTTCACACCGGGCACTGTATCAAAAGCAGGCAGGGCCTCCAGTGTCCAGATAAGTGTGGTGCCATCTGCTGTATTTTTACTAGATTTCTCAGTGGTTGTATTTAAAAACAATCTTGCATACCCATAGGCAACTGCTTTTCCTAAAAATGACAACATCTGATGCCAATTTTCATACAAGTCCTAAAAATTGCTTTCTTTACAAAGTTGCTATTTTTCTTTGCTTACCTTTTATCACTTTCAGTCAACATTATTAGGACCTTCACTGAGTCCTTGTGACATTATTCTTTTGTTGGCCTGCAGATCCATGTCATCACCTCTGGGTTGGACTATTGTAATGCTTTACTCTCTGGTTGTTCAGCTAGGTGCATAAATAAGCTTCAGCTAGTACAGAATGCAGCAGCGAGAGTCCTCACTAGAACCAGAAGATACGGGCACGTCACCCCTATCTTATCTTCACTGCATTGGCTCCCTGTGAAATTTCACATTGGTATTAAAATACTACTTTTGACATATAAAGCATTAAATGGTCTCGCGCCGCAGTACCTGAGCGAACTGCTAGTGTCTTACGATCCGTCACGCCTACTTCGATCAAAGGATGCAGGCTGCTTGTCAGTACCACGTATTATGAAAAATACAGCTGGGGGCAGAGCTTTTTCTTACAAAGGCCAACAATTATGAAATAGTTTTCCAAATAGTGTTCGGGACTCAGACACAGTCTCAGTGTTTAAGTCTAGGCTAAAAACCTATTTATTTAGCCAAGCATTTTTATAAATAGATTTGCCTTAGGTAAAGGAGCAGATCTGGGGGACTCATGGACGTAGAGTATTATGGTGAACTGGTATGTTTGGATGCTGTCTTCCTCACTCTCATTGATCACTCAGGTTTGCTGACGGTGAGGTGATTGTTTGCTTTACATCTCAGTTCCCCCTCATGTCTGTGTTTCCTTCTGGCTCTCCCTTTTAGTTATGCTGTCATAGTTAGTCCTGCCGGAGTCTCTGCTTGCACTCTACAGTTAATATACATTCACATTATACATTGTGTGACCGTGACCATACCTAACTGCCATCTCTCCTCTTCTTCTCTTTCCCCCCTCTTTCTCTTTCCTCTCTCCTCCTGTCTCCCCCTTTCACTCTTTCTCTCTCTCTGTCGAGCTACACATGTCGTTCCTGAGCTGCCAGTGATCCAGACTCCCTCTGCCCTCCGGACCTGTCTGACCCATCTACCTGGGTCTTCAATAACTACCTGGACACCATATTAACATCAATTAACATCAGCTATTATATCTGAACTGCCTGCCACCTAACACACTGTATAAATGCAAATCATTTACTGCTTTCTGTTTCACCCAAATGAGGATGGGTTTCCTGTTGAGTCTGGTTCCTCTCAAGATTTCTTCCTATTACCATCTCAGGGAGTTTTTCCTTGCACTGTCGCCCTCGGCTTGCTCACCAGAGACAAACTGACCATTTTGAATCATTCACATTCACATTTCATACAAACTTAAATAATTCTTTTAATTGTGTAAAGCTGCTTTGCGGCAATGACAATTGCTAAAAGCGCTATACAAATAAAATTGAATTGAATTGAATTGAATTGAATTGAATTGAATTGAATCAACCTACAGTCCCTGACAAAGGTTTTGTCGCTTGGGAACAAATTGACCTGAAGTGCTGTAAGGACCAATCCCTAGAGGGCGACAAACGCCCAGACTTCTTGTGTTTTTTCTGTTATGTTTAGTTGGGAACTTCATGTCCCAGACATGTTTTTGCCTTTAAAAATATCAATAAAAGACTATCTTGAAGCGACATCTTGCCTCTGTGACTATGCCTATAATGGCTCATTTTAATCCCAACAGCTTTTGTAATAATATTTCTGTGCAAAACTAAACTGTTGAAAAGTATTTTAATATTAACAGCTTGGTAAAAGCCAATTGAGTCAATTTTTGCAAATACATAAGTCTTGTCACCTGTGACTAATAATAGATAAATTAAGTTTTAGGTGAGTATAAAAATGGCCCAATACACTAGACCTTCACATCAACTGCAACTAACAAAAGACAGACCACATGCCTAAGATTCACCCTGAGACTAAAGTGTTGATTATCAAGAAGCTGAAGACCAGATCCACTGCTGATGTGGCAGACACCTTCAATGTGTCTCAGCGTCGAGTACAATAAATACAATAAGTACAATACAACGAGTATAATAAAAAGATATGAAGA